>NC_088405.1:57757666-57942666 GCF_034236695.1 Oncorhynchus nerka | reverse complement strand
TGTACTCACCGTGACCCTGTCACCTTTGAGGTCCAGACGGGCCTTGTCTTTTCTCCAGAAGGTGGTGGGCTCAGGGTGCCCACGAGGAGGCTGGCACTCCAGGGTGGCAGGCTCCCCCACTGCCACCACCATGTCCTGGGGGTTCTGTCTGAAGTCATCACGCAACACTGGGAGAAACAGAGAGAGGGAGGTTAGACTCTTTCTAAACATTTTTTTTTTACTAGGTTCATTGTGGATATAGTTGATGTAGTGTTTCATCCACTGTGTGGGTAGATAATCCAAGCTGGATGATCAACAACAACGAAAAACAAAGAGTTCACGGACAATAAGTGTAATATACAGTGTAGAAATAACGTTGCACTCTGTCAGTTAGTAGCAGAGTAAAGAAAATAACTGGAGGAGAGCCAGAGCCTAGAGCAGAATTCTAGTCAAACAGGAATTGTGTGGGATGGAGCCAGAGCCCTGAGGTCCTGCTGTCAATCACAGGAAGCTGTGGCAGATGAGATCAGGGGTGTCTCAGTCACAGAGGCCTGGCCAGGTCTACAGAGCCATATGGCTGGGTGGGTTCTGTCACTGTCACACGTCACTCCTCTACTCACTCAGACGAGCCTTTCTTCCACCCCACAGTGACACCCCCACTTAAAACGTTCCACCTTTAGAAAACGCTGAGCGTGATGTTCCATTCGGAATGCAATACAATTTTCAAGCCTTCAGGAAGAAAAAAAAATACAATTATTGCGCGAACCCCTCGCACTTAAATGGTCTTAATGGCACTGACTTTGCTACTTTATTGAGGATATGTACTTAGTATGACTGTGATATGTGGTTGTCTCACCTTGCTAGCTTAAGATTGAATGCACTGACTGTCGCTCTGGATGAGAGCACCTGCATCTGCTACATGACTCAAATGTAAACATGACCATGTAAGAGCCACATATTCCCACTGTATTTGTTCCAGCACAGTGAGGACAAAAGGAAAAAACACAACTGTGGGAGAGAACACATTTTGGTCAGCAGGAAGTGAATTTAGATGCAACCCTGCACACCTCTGAGAAGGTAGAAACCCAACCCAATAGAACGATTCTGAAATGGGCTTCAATTCTCTAGTGTGGCAGGTGGGAAAAATATGGTGCAATGTGAAGATATTTGTATATAAATGACCATAGGGGCCTCATTACATGAAGTCCTCATTATGTGAGGTGAGAGGGGAGCTAGAGCTGGTGGTGCATCTGGTTTCTGCATCCTAATATTACAAACTGGTCCCGTACATGTAGCTGAAGGCCAACATTTAAACCTTGCCATGATTCAAGCCTCCCGAAATGAGACAACAAGCAGAGATGAAAAGGGATTGAAACTGCATGTGAGCAATAAAATGAGTGATAATGATTTAAAAAGAGAGCAGGTGTTTAGCAAGTGGTTGTTTGTTCTGGCTTTGGTCTCGCAACGTACTCTATCATAAAAGAGGTATGCAAATCTTGCATGATAACATCTGACGATGTCACAATAGCGACGTGCGCGCTTCAATGGGGCAGACGGCCATGTGTTGTTGTGATTCTGGATGGCCAGATAACTAGCAACAATGACAAGGGGTGAATCGTTTCAGGTAATTCTATCTTATTATTGATACCAAGTCCTGTTTTGAGGTGTTTTGACTGATGCCATGTTATTCTAATAGGTTTTGTTCTGGATCAAAAAGGGGCTTAGGTGGTGTGCGCGGCAGGGGGCGTGGCAGGGGGCGCGACAGGGGTGTGGCAATACATGGGGTCTGGCCGTCAGTACAGCTACATTTTAGAGAACACTTCAGAGGCCCCCCCATCTTGGCGTCGTAGAGACATTTTTAAGCCAATTTCTTGCAATTCTACACAATTTGCACATTTTGAATTTTGAATTCTTCCTGACTGTCTAGCTTCTATTTTGGTGATTGTTAGTTCTTAAAGATGATAAAACAATATATAGATCCACTCTATTATCTTTTCTACATACTTTATATCGTGTTTTAGTTCTGTCACGCCCTGACCGTAGAGAGCGTTTTATGTCTCTATTTTTGGTTTGGTCAGGGTGTGATTTGGGTGTGCATTCTATGTTCATTTTTCTATGTTATGTATTTCTTTGTGTTTGGCCGGGTATTGGTTCTCAATCAGGGACAGCTGTCTATCGTTGTCTCTGATTGGGAATCATACTTAGGTCGCTTTTTTCCCCGACTTCTGTGTGGGATCTTGTTCTCCGTTTGTGTGCAGGTAGTTTGCACAAGGAAGCTGTTCGGACGCTGTTTTCTTTATTGTTTTGCCTAAAGTTTCACCTCAGTAATAAAGATGACGTGGAACTCAAGGAACGCTGCGCCTTGGTCTCATCCTCCTTCCGACGACACCCGTTACAAGTTCACGCTTAAATCGGTTTTCCATCCCAAACAATGTATTAAATAAATACATTTGAAAAAACACAGCTTGCCCAAGGATTACAATGGCAAATAAATTCCTGGCTAATATAGGCTCAAATTCGCTTGCTAGCTAACCAACATCTGTAACAATGTATTTGAGAAACAAGTGCTCATTGTGCAAATGTATTTAGGTTTCCAATAAACATTGGAGACTAAATATAGTTGTCACCAATCTAAGCCAGCCCAGTGTGTTTTGCCCCATAGTTGTGCACGCGTCGGTTTTGCTGCTAAACAACCAACCCGTCTATACTGCATGTAGGCCAGTGCTGTAACAGAGTCCAACAACTAGGACTACTACTGGCATTGCTGGCTGTAGAACGGGGCGTTTTATAATATGATCTCTCTGGACACAGGTCTGCTGAACAGTGGCTTGGAGTTTGTTGAATAGTCTATGTGATGAGAACAGCCTGCAGGGGCGTGTCACTTTCTCAACAGCAGTCAGAGGCCTGTCCCATTTCTGTCACACTTATGACACATAGCCTACACACGTGCACGTGCAGACGCGCACATACACTCACACAGTTGCCCGGGTCACGTACTACCAACATTTGCTGATGATGCATTATCAAAAAGAGCCAGAGATGGAGAGCGAGAGAGACAACAGACACCCAATGGGGTCTGGAACAGGGAGGAGGTTATTTGCATTGTGGGGATTTTTGAATAAATAAACAACTTAGCATATCTGTGCCCTAAAAAAGTCATCAGCAATCAGTCAGGAGAAACTTCAGAGTAGAGACGGCGAGCGTTTACCCAGCGTTCCCCAGGGCCATGAGCCCAGAACATTACCTATCGTTCCAGCAGCCAGGCAGCGAGGGCAGGAAGGACAGACAACAGACCGAAAGCCACTCACAGAGAGGATGTGGCTGGCGGCAAACAAAGTATATACAGTCATTTCAGTTGTTTATACAATAGACACACAGATCACGTATAAGCCACTAAAGCTCGAGGAGCAAAGAGGGGTAAGGATGCCACTGATTAATAATGGGCATGACACGATACGTAACATCAATCAGCAGGTCACATCCAATTACTGATATTTAAACCACTGATGCCCCAACTTGTATCCTACTCCTTAGGTGTCTGTCTATGTGACTGGTGACATGTCTCGACTATAACAGTGAGTGCCTCTCACTTCATAACTTTTAACATTGGGATAGTACATGACATACTCATCTCACAGAGATGTACCAATGTCTCTGTCTTCCATTCGCCTGCGGGTCAGCCAGACAGCCAGCCAGTCACCCTGAATGGCTAACAGTTAAGCAGTAACTACAATCATGTTGCATTAGCATCCCGTCCTTTTGTCATGTAATGTAAATTGAAGATGTAGGTGTCAGCGGACGCTCTCCTCCCCCATCCCTCCCTCCCTCTCTCTCTCTCTCAATTCAATTCAATTCTCTCTCTCTCTCTCTCTACGTTCTCCCAATTACAGTAACAGAGCTCCCGCAGACCACACTTCAACATCTATAATTGATGATTGTCTACTCTTCTGTCTCTTTACGCATTCACTGACTCACACGCTTCTCCTGCTCCTGCTCCCAACCTTACCTAACCTACTTCTCTCCCTCACCCACTTAAACTCGCCTTCTACTGTACCACAGCAGCTACAGCTGGAGCTGGGAATTTTTGATTTGTAGCCTTCTGTGTCTGAAAATACTGTAACATAGAAATATATGGATTGATGGCGTGGTAAATGGCTTTTAATAAATGTTTATAACAAACTGAAGGACTTTTGTTATAAACTGAAGGAAAAACTTTGTTATAAACTTTATAACTTTGTTACTAACTGAAGGAGAAAAGGCATTTAAAAAGGTCTGATTTAGTACAATTCGATAATGGTCCCGTGTTTGACAATAAGTCAGTCACTGGGCTCTGATGTCATCTCTTGCCCAGTCATACTGGAAATGACTCAGTGGCCCACAGGCTCTGTGTGTTTCTAGGACTGGACACTGAGAGGATGCCTTCTGCAGTACAGTACATTGTGGGAGTGGGTGTGTTAGGGGAGGGGGGGTGCCTGTAATATGTGGTTCTCTCACCTAGCTATCTTAAGATGAATGCACTAATCACTCTGAATAAGAGTGTCTGCTAAATGACTAAAACGACACCATTCTGTATACTTCTGACCCTTCTTTGGACACTGTGTTAACAACCCTCCAGACGAGCTTCAATGCCATACAACTCTTATTCCGTGGCCTCCAATTGCTCTTAAATACAAGTAAAACTAAATGCATGCTCTTCAACCGATCGCTGCCTGCACCTGCCCGCCCGTTCAACATCACTACTCTGGACGGTTCTGACAACTACAAATACCTAGGTAAAATCTCCTTCCAGACTCATATCAAACATCTCCAATCCAAAGTTAAATCTAGAATTGGCTTCCTATTTCGCAAACAAAGCATCCTTCACTCATGCTGCCAAACATACCCTTGTAAAACTGACCATCCTACCGATCCTCGACTTCGGCGATGCCTCCAATACCATACTCAATCAATTGGATGCAGTCTATCACAGTGCCATCCGTTTTGTCACCAAAGCGCCATATACTACCCATCACTGCCCATCACTGCGACCTGTACGCTCTAGTTGGCTGGACGAGAGGAGGAGCTGGCTTTGATGGCCCTGGAGGGCAAAGAAAAAAAAGAGGCTCTACCACAGGTGCGCCGTGGCCAAACTCTCCTACCGGAGCAGTCAAGACAGCTAGACAAGCTGATTATGAACTTTGGTCGAATATTCTCTCCATTCCCAGGACAAACAGATGTCATGTTCCACCATATCCACACTGAACCCGGCAAGAAAGTGCATATCCGCCCTTACAGGATTCCTGAGGCTCGCCGAGTCATCGCTAAGAAAGAGGTGAGGGAGATGTTGAGGATGGGCGTGATCGAGCCCTCGACGAGCGAGTGGTCCAGTCCCATAGTCCTGGTCCCCAAAGCCGATGGTAGTATGAGACTCTGCAACGACTTTAGGGGCGTGAATGCCATCTCTACATTCGATGCGTACCCCATGCCCCGCGTGGATGAACTCTTGGAGCGCTTAGGAAAGGCCAAGTTCATCACTACCCTGGATTTGACGAAGGGATATTGGCAAGTGCCGGTGGCTCCGGAGGATCGCCCAAAGACTGCCTTCGCCACCCCAGAGGGGCTTTTCCAGTATGTGAGGATGCCCTTCGGACTGCGCGGAGCCGCTGCAACCTTCCAACGCCTCATGGATGCCATTCTACGGCCCCATCAAGAGTATGCAGCGGCGTACATAGACGATGTGGTCATCCACAGCGAGGACTGGGATAGGCACCTCCTGCGATTACGGGCGGTGCTCGTGAGTTTGGAAGCCACAGGGTTGACAGCCAATCCAAATAAATGCTGCCTGGGCCTGTCCGAAGCGGAATACCTGGAGTATACCGTGGGGAATGGGAAAATACGCCCGCAGGCAGAGAAGACCAGGGCAATTCGTGACTGGCCTCGACCCCGGACCAAGCGAGACGTTCGGGCCTTCTTAGGGATAACAGGATATTATCGCCGTTTTATCCCGGGATATGCAACCATTGCCAACCCCCTCACAAACCTCATCAGGAAAAGCCTGCCAAACCAGGTAGAGTGGAAAGACGAGACGGAAGAGGCCTTTCAATTGCTAAAAGATGGCCTGTGTTCTGATCCCGTTCTACAGGCTCCGGACTTCTCACAAGAGTTCATTGTGCAGGTCGACGCCTCGGATACAGGGCTCGGGGCCGTACTAGCTCAGGGTAAAGGTGAAGCAGAAAAGCCGATTCTCTTCATTAGTAGGAAACTCAGCGATCGGGAGCAGAGGTATGCGACCGTAGAGAAAGAGGCCTTAGCCATCAAGTGGGACCTCGATTATCTCCGGTACTACCTACTGGGTCGGAGGTTTGCATTAGTTACTGACCATGCGCCCCTCACGTGGATGGCTGGTAAGAGAAACAATAACAACAGAATAGCCAGATGGTTTTTGTCTTTACAACCGTTCTCTTTCCATGTCATCCACAGGGCCGGATCGAGGAACGGGAATGCAGACGCGCTGTCCCGACGCTACCAAGACGGTGCGTCTGGCGCCCGACCCTCCGGTTCGGTCCTGGGGGGGAAGGTATGTGGAAGGACCACTAGAGGGCAGGCTGGGCTCATGGATAGTAGCCCAACAAAGCATGGGAGACAAGGTAACCAGAGTCAATTAAGCACAGCTGACAGTACTAATGAGATACTCTCCTTCCCCTATAAAAGAGAGAATGGAACCAGCAGAGAGGAAAAAACTATCTCTGGAAGATGGCCACCGAGAGAGAGAAGCTGTGCTGGAAGAACCACTAAGACGGTGACAAACCCGTGATTTATGTTTGTTGTAGTTTAAAGATAATCCTATTGTGTTCTTGTTTCATCTGGAGAAGAAGATGTGTGTTTTTCCTTGGAAGATTTTTCATTGATTATGTTAGAATGTTTTTGTTGACAAAATGCCCTCAATAGAGAACTGTGTTCAATCAAGAAAACCTACTCCTGACTTGTTTATTCCACCTTCCCGCTTTAGAGTGACGCCTATTTACTTGGTACGCTCGCATGGTATATAACAAATTATTGAGATAAGCTTTTGTTATTGACCAAATACTTATTTTCCACCATAATTTGCAAATAAATAAATTAAAAATCCTACAATGTGATTTTCTAGATTTTTTTGTCTGTCATCGTTGAAGTGTATCTATGATGAAAATTACAGGCCTCTCTCATCTTTTTAAGTGGGAGAACTTGCACAATTGGTGGCTGACTAAATACTTTTTTACCCCACTGTATGCTTGGGGTCATTGTTCATTTAGAAGACCAATTTGCGACAAAGCTTTAACATTCTGACTGATGTCTTGAGATGTTGCTTCAATATATCCACATAATTTCCCTCCTCGTGATGCTATCTATTTTGTAAAGTGCATCAGTCCCTCCTGCAGCAAAGCACCCCCACAACATGATGCTGCCACCCCCGTACTTCACAGTTAGGATGGTGTTCTTCGGCTTGCAAGCATCCCCCTTTTTCCTCCAAACATAACGATGGTCATTATGGCCAAACAGTTCTATCTTTGTTTCATCAGACCAGAGGACATGACTCCAAAAAGTACGATCTTTGTCCCCATGTGCAGTTGCAAACCGTAGTCTGCCTTTTTTGTGGCGGTTTTGGAGCAGTGGCTTCTTCCTTGCTGAGCGGCCTTTCAGTTTATGTCTATATAGGACTCGTTTTACTGTGGATATAAATACTTTTGTACCGGTTTCCTACAGCATCTTCACAAGGTCCTTTTCTGTTGTTCTGGGATTGATTAGCATTTTTCGGACCAAAGTACGTTAATCTCTAGGAGACAGAACGCATCTCCTTCCTGAGCGGTATTATGGATGTGTGGTCCCATGGTGTTTATACTTGCATACTATTGTTTGTACAGATGAACTTGGTATTTGGAAATTGCTCCCAAGGATGAACCAGACCATTTTTTTAACGAGATCTTGACTGATTTATTTTGATTTTCCCATGATGTCAAGCAAAGAGGCACTGAGTTTGAAGGTAAACCTTGAAATACGTCCACAAGTACACCTCCAATTGACTCAAATTATGTCAATTAGCCTATCAGAAGCTTCTAAAGCCATGACATCTTCTGGAATTTTCCAAGCTGTTTAAAGGCACAGTCAACTTAGTGTATGTAAACTTCTGACCCACTGGAATTGTGATACAGTGAATTATAAGTGAAATAATATGTCTGTCAACAATTGTTGGGAAAATTACTTGTGTCATGCACAAAGTAGATGTCCTAACCGACTTTCCAAAACTATAGTTTTGAAGAAATTTGAAGGAGTGGTTGAAAAACTAGTTTTAATGACTCCAACCGAAGTGTATGTAAACTTCCGTCTTCAACTGTAGATAGGGAGAGAGGGAGATAGCAGAGAGACAGAAACACAGAGAGAGATGGAGATAGAGAGAAAGAAAGATAGAGAGAGATAGAGACAGAGAGAAAGAAAGATAGAGAGGGTGAAATAGCAGAGACAGAAACAGAGAGAGATAGAGACAGAGAGAAAGAAAGATAGAGGGTGAAATAGCAGAGACAGAAACACAGAGAGAGATGGAGACAGAGAGAAAGAAAGATAGAGAGGGTGAAATAGCAGAGAGACAGAAACACAGAGAGAGATAGAGACAGAGAGAAAGAAAGATAGAGAGGGTGAAATAGCAGAGACAGAAACACAGAGAGAGATGGAGATAGAGTGAAATAGCAGAGACAGAAACACAGAGAGAGATGGAGATAGAGAGAAAGAAAGATAGAGAGAGTGAAATAGCAGAGAGACAGAAACACAGAGAGAGAGATGGAGATAGAGAGAAAGAAAGATAAGAGAGTGTGAAATAGCAGAGAGACAGAAACACAGAGAGAGATGGAGAGCATGCGCAGACCAGCTGGCTGGTGTGTTTACGGACATATTCAATCGATCCCTATCCCAGTCTGCTGTTCCCACATGCTTCAAGAGGGCCACCATTGTTCCTGTTCCCAAGAAAGCTAAGGTAACTGAGCTAAACAACTACCGCCCGTAGCACTCACTTCCGTCATCATGAAGTGCATTGAGAGACTAGTCAAGGACCATATCACCTCCACCCTACCTGACACCCTAGACCCACTCCAATTTGCTTACCGCCCAAATAGGTCCACAGACGATGCAATCTCAACCACACTGCACACTGCCCTAACCCATCTGGACAAGAGGATTACCTATGTGAGAATGCTGTTCATCGACTACAGCTCAGCATTTAACACCATAGTACCCTCCAAACTCGTCATCAAGCTCGAGACCCTGGGTCTCGGCCCCGCCCTGTGCAACTGCCCCCAGGTGGTGAGGGTAGGTAACAACATCTCCACCCCGCTGATCCTCAACACTGGGGCCCCACAAGGGTGCGTTCTGAGCCCTCTCCTGTACTCCCTGTTCACCCACGACTGCATGGCCACGCACGCCTCCAACTCAATCATCAAGTTTGCGGACGACACAACAGTGGTAGGCTTGATTACCAACAACGACGAGACGGCCTACAGGGAGGAGGTGAGGGCCCTCAGAGTGTGGTGTCAGGAAAATAACCTCATACTCAATGTCAACAAAACTAAGGAGATGATTGTGGACTTCAGGAAACAGCAGAGGGTGCATCCCCCTATCTACATCGATGGAACAGTAGTGGAGAGGGTAGTAAGTTTTAAGTTCCTCGGCGTACACATCACAGACAAACTGAATTGGTCCACCCACACAGACAGCATCGTGAAGAAGGCGCAGCAGCGCCTCTTCAACCTCAGGAGGCTGAATAAATTTGGCTTGTCATCAAAAGCACTCACAAACTTCTATAGATGCACAATCGAGAGCATCCTGTCGGGCTGTATCACCGCCTGGTACGGCAACTGCTCCGCCCACAACCGTAAGGCTCTCCAGAGGGTAGTGAGGTCTGCACAACGCATCACCGGGGGCAAACTACCTGCCCTCCAGGACACCTACACCACCCGATGTCACAGGAAGGCCATAAAGATCATCAAGGACAACAACCACCCGAGCCACTGCCTGTTCACCCCGCTATCATCCAGAAGGCAAGGTCAGTACAGGTGCATCAAAGCTGGGACCGAGAGACTGAAAAACAGCTTCTATCTCAAGGCCATCAGACTGTTAAACAGCCACCACTAACATTGAGTGGCTGCTGCCAACACACTGACTCAACTCCAGCCACTTTAATAATGGGAATTGATGGGAATTTATGTAAAATATATCACTAGCCACTTTAAACAATGCTACTTAATATAATGTTTACATACCCTACATTATTTATCTCATATGTATACGTATATACTGTACTCTATATCATCTACTGCATCTTTATGTAATACATGTATCACTAGCCACTTTAAACTATGCCACTTTGTTTACATACTCATCTCATATGTATATACTGTACTCGATACCATCTACTGTATCTTGCCTATGCTGCTCTGTACCATCACTCATTCATATATCTTTATGTACATATTCTTTATCCCTTTACACTTGTGTGTATAAGGTAGTAGTTTTGGAATTGTTAGCTAGATTACTCGTTGGTTATTACTGCATTGTCGGAACTAGAAGCACAAGCATTTCGCTACACTCGCATTAACATCTGCTAACCATGTGTATGTGACAAATAACATTTGATTTGATTTGATTTGAGATAGAGAGAAAGAAGGATAGAGAGAGTGAAATAGCAGAGAGAGACAGAAACACAGAGAGAGACGGAGACAGAGAGAAAGAAAAATAGAGAGAAAGAAAGATAGAGAGAGTGAAATAGCAGAGAGAGTCTGAAGTTGGTTTTTATTTCGCAGAGTGGTCGCGAGCATCATAAAACCTTCCAGCAATATTGTGAGAATGTTATGCATCAGCGGGAGTGTGAGTCAGGGATCTGAATCCTGCCTTTTATCCGCCTTGTTTCACTAAAGCAGCTGTAGCCTGGGGAGCAGGGCTTTATTATATGCACTTGTCTTCCTTCGCTGAGATCACACAGTGCAGTGTTGCAAAAGGTTGCTCAACCATAATGGAGAGAACTTGATAATGCAAAATAATGTCCCTAAACGTGCGTGTGTTCTCACTAAGCTCGGGTTTAAATACCAACTAAACTGTTCAGCTTATCAGAGTAGGTGTGTAAGAGAAACAATGAGAGACCGAGAGAAGCAGAGGGAGCGCGCGTGTAAATCCCAGAGAAAAATATGGCTGCCACTCATCTTCTCCAATATGCCTGCTGCTCTCTCCTCTCTTCTCACTGACAAATGATAAAACAGCAAACAGGCAGATGAAACTGCATGAAATTCAGCATTTCTCTCCATCGGTCCAATTCTGCTGGGAGGTAATTTTAAAAAAGTGGTGTCAGAGAGAAGCAACAAAATGCCTGGGAACCATCTGTGCCTCGAAACCATCCATCCAGCGTGTTCAAACAGTAGCGAGCAGAGCTGCCTAGCTAACAGAGAGCGGAGTGGGGAGGAATATTCAGAGCTTTGTTTACTGCCGGGCTACGATTACATTCTTTCTGCTGGACACATGCAGATGGCACACGGCGTGTATATGTTTAGAGCTATAGAATGTAAACAGGTGGAGGATGCGGCTGCAGTAAACATGTTCCCATTTGCAACGGCCGCCATTCAGGACAAAGAGAAAGCTCATTAATATGGTAATGCCATTGCTATCACACCAATCCATAATCACACTTCTGCATACACACACGTCCTTTTGGTCATTTCATTGAAGAGTGGGATAACGTGACCTTTGACTGGGGAATCGGCAGAAAGGTAAGCAGGGGGAACAGGGGAAACAATCTCAGGGCGTCTACGGGAGAATAGCACACAGTCTACAGCACCTTTAGGCATACTGGTAGACACAATCTACAAACCCCTCCACTACACATTGAAGAACGATGGTGGGTAACGTATAATGTGCCAGTGTTGGTGAAATACCAGCTGCTAATAAGGCCACTACCACCAACCTTCTGTGCCAAGGGAAAGCATGGCATCAAAACAAGTCCAGTGCCATGCGAGTGAGGAGGGGGAAGGCGTGACGGCTAGGGAGTTGAAACAGGTGTGTTCTGCCCCCCCCCCCCCCACAGGCGCTACTGAGCCCCTGGAAGCAGCTTACAGTACCCATTAGGATTATTCACCCCAAATCCATGTTAATCACATTTGGGCACACGGTAGCCCACTGCTGCCACTGCCACCCACCATATTCATCAGGACTGTTGACGGAGACGTAGTCTGGGGGACGGTTTGGGGTCAAAAGTAGCATTGGGGGGACAGCATCACTAGTCTCCCACATATAAACAAAGTCCAACAACCAGAGAGTATAGACACATGAAACCATCCCCGCACAGCTCCCTGCACAGCTCCCTGCACAGAGCACCTGGGCAGATAAAGATGGACTATCAATCAGAGGCCTGACTGCAGTGCCACCTCAGCAAATGGCATCAATTCTTTACGGATGACAGTTCTACAGACAGATAGGCATGGGGAATCAGTCAAAGCTTTCCGATGATAGCTCATCAGAGGGGGATCACAACGAGTCTCCTCTGACGGAGGACATTCGGTCGCCCCTACACACTGCATACACAGACCTCATACACACACACACCACACACGCACGTCACGCACTCCACATACACACCACACTCCTCTCAGGGAGCTCCACTGTAACATGTTCCAAAGGGCCTCTGTGTCAAACATTACTTCCCATTCAGCTGTGTGTGCTGGCACTGAGAGGGATCTGAGAGGGAGCGGGAGTGAAAGAGAGAGGAAGGAGAGCAGAAAAAGAGGAAAACATAAGCGCTCATCCCACAAGAGGCCTTTGTGTGGCAGACTTCCAGGAATAAGGTTTAATCAGTTTTCCCTTCTTCTTCTGTCAGTCTTCTGCCTTCTCTTACACACACACACACGCTCACACACACACACACACACACACACACACACACACACACACACACACACACACACACACACACACACACACACACACACACACACACACACACGCGCACACACACGCACACACACGCACACACAGATAACAACACACAACACATATAACAACACACGACACACAACATATAACAACACACAACACGCACACATGTAAGAACACACACACATAACAACACATACACACACACATGCATAACACACATTCATATCACACACACAACACACACACACACACACACACACACATAACAACACACACACATGCATAACACACACGCATACACACACGCATACACACACGCATACACACACGCATACACACACACAAATCCCCGTCTCTCCCGACAGCAGCAGTAATTGTGCCTGCAGTCTCTCGTCCTCCATGACTCTCTCTAACTCTTCTGACAAAGCATCTTGTTTATTTATTCACAAACCTCAGCATTAATCTCTCACCCTAACCATCACTCTCTCCTCCTCCACAATCTTTCTGCCACCGCTTTCACAATCTATCCTTCCATCTCTTCCACACTATCTCTCTAAATCCCTCACTCCACATCTCTTTATCCATCTCCCCCTGAAGGGTAGAAAAGAAAATACTTTGTAAAAGAAGCCTGTTAATGTTTTATTTTTTGAGGTTTATCCTAAGCCTGCAATCGTAATAGAAAACCGTTAAAGTAAATTCAGATATAGCAGGTCATTACCAGAGCTGTGTGAAATGAACCTCAGAGGACAGAGGACAGCGTATACGTGACGTGATGCTGAGCAAAATAACAGTAAATACCAGGCTGGCTGATCCCAGCACAGCTGGAGGTCTCAGCACCTCTAATCCTGGCTCTGACTCAGCCCACAGCCCACTGGCCCAGGGACAGCTGAGTGACAGGACAGGGGCCACACCTCACTGCCAACTGGGCAAAAGACAGCAGACTGGCCCTTTTAGAGACGTGTTAAGCTGTGTGTCTGTAGGGCTCTGTGTGGTATTGGGTCAAACAGGGACCAGACCTTCCACTAACAGACTTTCCATTAACTGTAGGGTGTCAATCACTTTGGACTGAAAGTTTGGGACAAACAAGTTCAAGTTCAACGTGAACTAACAAACACAGTAATTCCAGTCCTATTATTAAACAATGATGTGGTTATTCAGCAGATCTTTCAGCTGACACAGTCCTGCCTTGTTGCACTACTGCAGCTAATACCATCATTCTGTTGACAGTTGTAATGTCATGTCCTGTGAAGTCCGATTCATGTTGATGTGGCCACAGACTGAACACTGTACTGGTGGTGGCAGTCAAAGGACCGTCTGTCACGTCAAACCACAGTGCTCTGATACAATCGTCTAGCAATCTGGCCATCCCAGAGACAGACAGACAGCACATCAATGGCTGCTCAGAGCTCTAGCATATGGCTGACAGCGAGCCCAACAGCAGGACGACCGACTGCCTGAGCGCCCCACTGCCCGGCCGGCTGACCGCTGGTCTATAAGCAGACTAACTGGGGACAGATCCGAGGATTAGCTTCTGCTCTTCATTCATTCGATTTCCTGGGGTCATCTGACTGACCAGGGCTAAGGACCCGAGGTGGAGAGGAAAGGGTTAATGCCAATGCTATTCTATACACTGTAGATGATACATCCAGCTAGTAGTAGAGACTAAACATTGGTGCCTTAACAATGTAGCTGACCACACAGCCACATCCAGAGATCAGCACGGACACACACATTCTTTATCGATATACCTCCTTCCTAGGCTCTCCACCCTAAGAAATCAGACACAGTTGATTCTATTGTCTGCTATTTTATCTTATTATTTCATCAAGGTGAAACTCTTCCAAATCTGTTATTGCCTTCACCATCGCCCGCGGCCAGGCTCTGGTCCTGGCACTGCTATAACTGACACGCAGTGATTGATCACAGAAATCTCACCATCAGTAGAGAGAGAGAGAGAAAGAGAGAGAAAGAAAGAGAGCGAGAAAGAAAGAGAGGAGAAATAAATAAAGGAAGGGATGGCTCTTCCCCTGTGGGCAGTGTAATAACCCTTTAAATCATCTGAAGATGACTGCTGTGACAGCCAGGCTGCCTCTGCCTGCCTCTGCCTCCCCAGCCACTATCTCTGCCTGCTGACACTGGAGCCAGTCTGGGGCTCCGTCCTCCCATTTCACATACGTCTCCATATGCCAAACCCAATCGCCTATGGAGAGATGAACAAGAAGAAAGATCAAGACAACACTGACATATCCGTGGAGGAAGAGGTCATTATATAGTGATGCATGCAATGAATGAATGAATGACTGGCACATACAATACAAGGACATGGATGCTAGTACACATAAACACACACAATATGACAGACTTGTGATATCTAGTCCTTGTCCTGGTGTGAGGAGGGAGAACACAACAACAAACCATATCCTCCGGTGGATGAGCATGTGTTCTGGCCTTGTTACCCCACCGCGGCTGAGGTAGTTATCACCGTGGCAACACCGTGGCAACCCCTGCACCTCCAGTGACCATGATGTCATCAGAGGTGAGAGAAGCAGCCCAGTGGTTCTGCTAATTACAACAACAACCACTCGTGGTTAACGAGGACCTAATTGCCTGAACATGGCTTCTGCCATAGGGGACAGACAGACAGGGAGAGAGGGAGGGATGTTGTCTGGCAGGTGAGAGAGGACACAGTGAACTTTGAAGGGCAGCGTATACTGCACTGTAGTCACTATCTCAATGGTAAGCTCCGCAGCCTATCCTGGTCATATAAAGACCTGCACATTTTAAAATCCCATGCCCCTGCCCCACGGTCTGCTCTACTAAGCAGCTCACCAATTGTCAGAGGCTATTGCAGCAAAAAATGGAAGCATATCACAGTATATCCCCAGTCATTATGGAGCGCTTGATGCTGCATTTCCAGGATGCCTACCTTCCCCAAGCTCCCTGAAAAGTACCCAGAGGATTTAAAGAGCACTAGGTCACTCTTCTCAAACGTAGCAGTCAGCTAAATCCCCTGGATTCTAAATCCCCTTCCCATTCCACTCTCCAGAAGGGGCAAAGCCCACACCGCCACTGTGATTCCCACTGTTGACCCTCCACAAGACTGGCAACTTCAACTTACTTCCCAAGGGCACTTACGCTATTACGCTGAATGCCACGTTCCCTTTTCTGAAGATGCAACATGAACGCAGAGACAGCTTGCTAACTAGACACACAAACCAGTGGAGAGAAAAATGGTTCACTTATTTTGGAAGCATTGAAAGCTAAATAAAACATACACACATTTTGTTTCTCTCTCACAACAGCTTTTTAAAATCAGCAGATCCCACAAACCCCAGCTGTGCAGCTAGTTGATTGCCATTATCATTATCAATAATGTCTCTTGAGTGATGAAATAACACATTAAAACAACAAGCACCCTAATGGAAATCAACGTTCTATTGTGAAAGAAAAATAACACAACCATTAAAAAAGTGAGTCAGGAGTTGACAATGGAAAGCTGAAAAGTGGAAGAGGAGGAAGAGAAGAAGAAACAGACACTGTGTCACGCCCTGACCTTAGTTATCTTTGTTTTCTTTATTATATGGTTAGGTCAGGGTGTGACAAGGGTGGTTTGTGTAGTTTTTGTATTGTCTAGGGTTTTTCTGTATGTTTATGGGGTTTTGGTATGTTTAGGTATATGTAGGTCTATGGTGGTCTGAATTGGTTCCCGATCAGAGACAGCTGTTTATCGTTGTCTCTGATTGGGGATCCTATTTAGGTTGCCATTTTCCATTTTTCTTTTGTGGGTTATATTCTTTAGTTTAGTTGCCTGTTCTGCACAAGCCATATTGCGTCACGGTTCGCTTTGTTGTTTTGTTTAGTTTCTGTTCAGTGTTCTCTCTTCATTAAAGAGTTATGTTTGCTTACCACGCTGCGCCTTGGTCTCCTCATTATGACGACCGTGACACACAGCTAGAAAGATAGGAATGAAGAAGAGAGGAAAGAGAAGGTTGAGGAATATGGTTCAGTGTTGCAGAGTCTCCCTTCTGGACCTTCAGCTGACCACAAGGTCAAGGCCGACTGACCACAAGGGAAGACTTGTCATGGACAGGAACACAAAATGCCCCAACACTCACTCTCCCTGTGACTACTATTGACGATACACAGTGAAGAAACAAACCCAGGCTGCGTTTCAAACTCTTAAAAGACGCACCCGATCGCCTCAGCCCTCAAATGAAGTGGACACTTCTGATGACGTATCATGACGTCTGACGAGTATACACTTGCAGGGCAAGGGGCGAGGGAGGAAGGAATGATTTTTAAATGGACCGCCCTTGCCCAGAAATTCGTCAATTGTTCATCCCGCGATGATTGTGTTTTCAGCCACCTTGTAGGTGCTTTATATGCGGCGACAGTCAATTTTGATTGCATGTCTACTTATATTAACTATCTCATTATTAATATACGCCTACTGCATGATAGCTAGCAAATTAATTCGCTAACTAACGTTAGCCTGCCTAGCTACTTCTGAAGAGGAAAAGTGTTTTACTTCTACAATTTCCAAAAGCTAACCAAACAGAAACATCAATATGAGACGTGTTTGTGCATTAGTAGCACCATTTCTAACTTATTTATATTCGTTTTTATTACACTTGTACTCCATTATTGACGTTGAGGTTTTAAGTTTTGGCAGACTTTTCTTAGCGGATGTACAATTTCAGGCCCCGAAGTGATGAGCTAGATATGCAAATTCTTGACATTATAGTGTGTTTAGTTTCTAGATGATAATGCTAGCTAGCTAGGTGGTCAACAGCATGTTCATCCCTGGACCACCCCAAAATATGCACATAGCTATAACATTCGGTACAGCAACATCACACACAAGTATTTCTCAGGGAGATACTGGTGGAGACACTCTGCTCGTCCACCCCTCAGAGGCCCATTATCTGCAACAATCACTCCTGTGTTCCAATGGCACGTTGTGTTAGCTAATCCACGTTTATCATTTTAAAAGGCTAATTGATCATTAGAAAACCCTTTTGCAATTATGTTAGCAGAGCTGAAAACTGATGTTCTGATTAACACAGGAGTGATGGTTGCTGATAATGGGCCTAGGTACGCCTATGTAGATAATCCATACAAAATCAGCTGTTTCCAGTTACAATAGTCATTTACAACATTAACAATGTCTACACGGTGTTTCTGATCAATTTGATGTTATTTTAAATCGACAAAAAACGTGCTTTTCTTTCAAAAACAATGACATTTCTAAGTGACCACAAACTTTTGAACGGTAGTGTATATGACATTCTATTGGTTGCAAGAATTTTGTACAACAATTTAAACTCAAATATTCTATGTCTTGAATCTGGCGTCGTTTTGTGTATCTGTTCATAAACATCATTATGTATCTTGGTTATACGTTACTGGTAGCGTCACAGGGGACCTAGAGCACCTGCAGGCACTTGTTCTGGAAATATTTTGAGTTCATTTCACAGATAGAGCTTCAGCTTGCGTGCAGGGTCAGAAAAAACCCCAAA
Source organism: Oncorhynchus nerka (assembly GCF_034236695.1). Lineage (NCBI taxonomy): Eukaryota > Metazoa > Chordata > Actinopteri > Salmoniformes > Salmonidae > Oncorhynchus > Oncorhynchus nerka. The sequence goes on along the minus strand of NC_088405.1, from coordinate 57,924,244 downwards.
GAGGATTTCAGGTCTTGGTAAACATGACTACAGGTCTAGGTAAACAAGTTAGAACTAGCTAACCAACACCACCAACTTAGTTTCAGCCAGTCAGGATATATAAATAGTCATGCTGTCAGTGTAGATAACCACATGATTGAGTATAGTATGTCATATAAACACATTTCCTCTGACTGGGTCTCACAGTAAACACATTTAGAGATGTGTAGTGCTGTGGGAGGGAGGCAGCTGCATTCTGGATGTGCTCAGCAGACAACCTAATCCACCGCAGCAGCAGCAGCAGCAGCAGGGGAATTATAAACCTCACACAAACTTCACTGGAATAGCACTACAAGCCTCAGTTCCCAGCTCCAAGGCAGCAAAACTCATCAGACACCAGGGTTATTTCCAATGCTTTGCTGGGCTAAGCCATTTGGTGAGATCATTCCAACCATTTTGGTGGGTTTGTATATTTTTTATTGACATGTATTTATTCAGGGGAACCCAATTGATACCAGTGTCTCATTTGTAGAGGTGCCTTGAGGACATAAATTCCATTAAAAAAGTACATTTACAGTATACAGTATATATAATTTGTTCCATGGCAAGGTTAAGATGAGTTATGACAGGTGTATTTGGGTTGATTGGTTGCTGGATTATATTCACTTAAAGATAGGACTATTGGACGATGGATTTATCATAAGGACGTCCCACACAAAACAGAGTGCAAGTGTTACAAAGGACCTCTTTCTTTTTTTGTCTTGATCCCTCTCTTTCTCTGGCCATTTAGTGGCTTACCGTGTGTCAACACAGCAACAGACACAGCAATAAGGGACATGACATGGTTTTCCCTGCAAACATCATCCTTCATAAATATACTCCTACATCATGTATCCGTTAATCTAGATGAGGCTTTGATATCCAAATCTAAACGTAAAACGCGATCCACACAAAGCCCTTGTTTGAAAAGGGATTTCTCTTGTCCCTTGTATAACTACACACACAATAATACACCGTTTCAAGGTATGTCCATGTATAGGTGAATAGTGTTTGGCTCAGAGGAATGAAATTAGCAGCAGGAAAGATCATAGGAGCAACATGTCAGACGTACTCTATCCAATGGACTTTTACTCGTTTACAGTTTAAAGCTCAATGCAGTTGTAATGTAATTTAACTGGAGCCCCTAGAAAGAGCGTTCATCTATTCTGCTTCATCGCATTAGTCCCAATGTACCGACCTACACACCAACATTTCCCTTTCTCAGTCTCTCTCCTGTTCTCTCTCCTCCTCTCCCTGACCTCAGTTCAACCCTTCACCAGGCTCTTCTCTACATGAAAGTGTAACAGACAGGGGAAATTCATTGATCTGCCTGAGATCAAAAGAGGAAGAGGAGAAAGGAGGAAGAGGGCAGAGGATGTCCTCTCTTTCACCCCATCCTAGGCCGGAGGAGAGACACTGGCCTCTGCTCCTCTAGGCCATCCATCCATTCTGTCTGCTCACTTAGTGAACGGAGCGGCTGGGAGGGAGAGAGGATGTAACGGCCCTGAGAGAGGTGGATTCATGAGGATAGGGTAGAATTTAAAGAGGAAGAAGCCCTCTATCTGAGCATCCCTAAGAGCTCTATACCACCCAGCTTATGAAGGGCAGCCATTTTGTTTCAGTTCGTAGAGGGAAAATGAGGAACGACTGACTCCAGTCGGACACACTTCTCCAAGGCTACTCAAACATCTCTCATCTCCGTCTCTCTCCATCGGCCACTGGACACTTAATTTCCATAACAACATGTTTTCTCTTAGTTCATTTCCCTTTGTTGTAGCTACAATTAACGCCAGACCTATGGAAGTTTTCCTCCTATTGTTCGTCTATCATTTAATTGATCAGGAGAAAGAGCTGTAGTAATAAATTGTTTCAGAACAAAATGTATAAATTACAGAGCTCAGCACGTGGCCACAGCTCCTTCAGTGAACAACTGTGTTTTCCAGCTTTTATCAGACTGGGACAATCATTACTACATTAGCTTGGACTCTTCCTCATTTACACCAATAATCAGTAATTAAACCAATGCTGCATTATTTTGCAACAACACATTTTCTCCTCCAGCGGATAGAACGCAACCTATTCCACCCTAGAGTATGTGTAACATCATGTGTTTGTTTCAAGAGAGGTAGAATGAATTAGTGATTAGCCGTGTTTGCCAATCTACATAAGTAAAGGAAATAATAATTATATCTGACTAAGACAGAGAGGGAAAGAAAGATAGCATGAGAGACAGGGAGGTGTTGGGGGGGGCTGACGCAGACAGAAGATCATTCAGGCTGTTCAGTCTGGCTGCTGTTTCGTTAGGGCTCGGTGGTTGTGCAGTTGAGTGCTGCTGGTTGGGTTTGGTGCGGGCAGCGATGAGACTGTGGCCCACCCTCTAAGCCCTCACCCACCGAGACCAACACTACCGTCACATGCTACTGCCCCGGAGAAAACAACACACACACACACACACACACACACACACACACACACACACACACACACACACACACACACACACACACACACACAGTAGAGCCATTTTCATTAACGGGAACCACTGGCACTCTCAGCCCAGCTGGTCCCTGATCCGACACTGGAACTGCACATCTGGTGTCAACGCTCCCTGAGAGGGGGGCCATCTGGAGAGATGGAGGGAGAGAATGAGATAATGAGAGAATGGGGCAGAGAGAGAGAGAGGGAGAGGGAGAGAGACAAAGATGGAGGGGGAGAGGTGGAAAGATAGAAGTTGACTGTGCAACATGGAAAGGGAGAGAGTGAGGGGGAAATGGACCAGACCCACCCCCGTCATACACCTGAGTGTACACACGTGTAATTATGCATGCATGCACTAGTACGGCATTTGAGTACAGAGTACGGTCTCGTCACACATGGATGAGAAGATTAGGTGTTGTAGTCAGGCATGGGCATGGAACTGAACTGATGGAGAGAAACAGATGTTTCATGTTTCCAGGCCCAGTAAAAACATGTCTGAGGAGGACATGAATAATGTTTTGCATGGCTCTTCTTTAGCACACTCTCCAAAGGAAGTACTTAACAATTAATATTACACACACTATATTTCTGATTCATCCAAAGGTGCTTTACCATGACAGTGACTTTGGAAGACAATAGTGGGACATGTAATGCCTGCAAAGGGACCAGGCGTCATTATGATAATTATCATCACAGTTACTGTCCTGTTGATTTCGGTGCTGACGGCTCTAATGTTCTCTGCCTCACCTGGCCTGGCCACAGATTGACCCCACAGAGACAGTAGGAGGTGCGAGATGGGCTGCTCTTAATGGCAGCTCTAGGACACGGTTAGTTATAAGTGGAAAGGCATGGTAGAAGAAGAAGTAACGAAGGACTGCACACACACACTTACACTCACACACACACACAGTGGTATTCCCCAGCTCCCCTGCCTCCACTGTGACTGGATGGCTGGAGCTAAGCCATGGTTAAGCCTCCATCCGAATGTTCATATGAGCTAGGACATTATCCACTTACTGTTATTAATGCTGCAGCTCTCTGGAGAGACCATGGAGAGGTAGGGAGGGAGGGTTTTAGGGAGAGAAGAAGGGAAGAAGGGGGCGTGCACTCATAATCCACCCCCGCTAAATCACACAGGCTGCATGGAGCTCTATGGCTCCGGGTGGGACTGTCGGTGTACAGGCATTGGGGAAGTTGTCCATTGCTGTGTAAGCTGACAAAACCCACCAAAGTACACCAACCAGGCACATAAGAAAGAGGTAGGCTATATACCATGTCCAAATATATAACACAAACATGAGCCCAACTCGAGAGACAAACAAGAGATACTGAAAAGATTGGCCTTCTGCCCAGGACTCCTGACTGAATGTTGTTGTAAACAACACGAGAGCCCACAATGCATCTGGATGACCTTACTGAGTTGACCTTCCTACAATATAAACAGAAACAGTAAAAGCTCACCTCCCCCTCATGCTGTCTCCTTACCTTTGTAGCAAACAGAAACACCCCACCTGACCCCAACACTAATGAGAGAGAGAGAGCTAGAAGAGGGGGATGAATTCATCCAGCCTGCTCCTCTCCTGCACTTCAACCCCAGCCTTGCTTAATTAGAAATTCAAAGATGTTCAGTTCATAGAGCAAGAGTGACCCTGTCAATTAAAACTGTGCACAGCTGTCTGTACGTCCATGTGAAGAGAGGGAGAGAAAGGGAGATGAGGAGGAGGAAGAGAAGTAGGACGAGGGGTTGAGCTTCTTTATCAGATGGCAGAGGCACAGGTAGATGGATGATGGTGTTAATTGGTTGGCTGTTTGAAGGACTCACTGAAAGAGACAGTAAAAACGATGGGATGGGGTGGCTGTACGAGAGAGAGAGAGAGAGAGAGAGAGAGAGAGAAAGAGAAAGAGAAAGAGAGAGAGAGCAGAATTAGGCCAATACCCGCTAATTATCAAAATATAGAAAAGAGCTAATCAATTCTACAACCACCTAAAAGGAAGCAATTCCCAAACCTTCCATAACAAAGCCATCACCTACAGACAGATGAACCAGGAGAAGATTCCCCTAAGCAAGCTGGTCCTGGGGCTCTGTTCATGTTCACAAACACAAACAGACCCCACAGAGCCCCAGGACAGCAACACAATTAGACCCAACCATATCATGAGAAGAAAAATATATAATTCTTTCCAATATGTCAAGTAATTAACTTAAAAAACAGACCAAACTAGAATGCTATTTGGCCCTAAACAGAGAGTACACAGTGGCAGAACACCTGACCACTGTGACTGACCCAAACTTAAGGAAAGGTTTGATTATGTAAAGACTCAGTGAGCATAGCCGTGCTGTTGGGAGAGGCCGCCGTAGGCAGATCTGGCTCTCAAGAGAAGACAGGCTATGTGCACACTGCCCACAAAAGGAAGGGGAAACTGAGCTGCACTTCCTAACCTCCTGCCAAATGTATGACCATATTAGAGACACATACAGTGCCTTGCGAAAGTATTCGGTCCCCTTGAACTTTGCGACCTTATGCCACATTTCAGGCTTCAAACATAAAGATATAAAACTGTATTTTTTTGTGAAGAATCAACAACAAGTGGGACACAATCATGAAGTGGAACGACATTTATTGGATATTTCAAACTTTTTTAACAAATCAAAAACTGAAAAATTGGGCGTGCAAAATTATTCAGCCCCTTTACTTTCAAAGCAGAAGTTCAGTGAGGATCTCTGAATGATCCAATGTTGACCTAAATGACTAATGATGATAAATACAATCCACCTGTGTGTAATCAAGTCTCCGTATCAATGCACCTGCACTGTGATAGTCTCAGAGGTCCGTTAAAAGCGCAGAGAGCATCATGAAGAACAAGGAACACACCAGGCAGGTCCGAGATACTGTTGTGAAGAAGTTTAAAGCCGGATTTGGATATAAAAAGATTTCCCAAGCTTTAAACATCCCAAGGAGCACTGTGCAAGCGATAATATTGAAATGGAAGGAGTATCAGACCACTGCAAATCTACCAAGACCTGGCCGTCCCTCTAAACTTTCAGCTCATACAAGGAGAAGACTGATCAGAGATGCAGCCAAGAGGCCCATGATCACTCTGGATGAACTGCAGAGATCTACAGCTGAGGTGGGAGACTCTGTCCATAGGACAACAATCAGTCGTATATTGCACAAATCTGGCCTTTATGGAAGAGTGGCAAGAAGAAAGCCATTTCTTAAAGATATCCATAAAAAGTGTTGTTTAAGGTTTGCCACAAGCCACCTGGGAGACACACCAAACATGTGGAAGAAGGTGCTCTGGTCAGATGAAACCAAAATTGAACTTTTTGGCAACAATGCAAAACGTTATGTTTGGCGTAAAAGCAACACAGCTCATCACCCTGAACACACCATCCCCACTGTCAAACATGGTGGTGGCAGCATCATGGTTTGGGCCTGCTTTTCTTCAGCAGGGACAGGGAAGATGGTTAGAATTGATGGGAAGATGGATGGAGCCAAATACAGGACCATTCTGGAAGAAAACCTGATGGAGTCTGCAAAAGACCTGAGACTGGGACGGAGATTTGTCTTCCAACAAGACAATGATCCAAAACATAAAGCTAAATCTACAATGGAATGGTTCAAAAATAAACATATCCAGGTGTTAGAATGGCCAAGTCAAAGTCCAGACCTGAATCCAATCGAGAATCTGTGGAAAGAACTGAAAACTGCTGTTCACAAATGCTCTCCATCCAACCTCACTGAGCTCGAGCTGTTTTGCAGGGAGGAATGGGAAAAAAATTCAGTCTCTCGATGTGCAAAACTGATAGAGACGTACCCCAAGCGACTTACAGCTGTAATCGCAGCAAAAGGTGGCGCTACAAAGTATTAACTTAAGGGGGCTGAATAATTTTGCACGCCCAATTTTTCAGTTTTTGATTTGTTAAAAAAGTTTGAAATATCCAATAAATGTCGTTCCACTTCATGATTGTGTCCCACTTGTTGTTGATTCTTCACAAAAAAATACACTTTTATATCTTTATGTTTGAAGCCTGAAATGTGGCAAAAGGTCGCAAAGTTCAAGGGGGCCGAATACTTTCGCAAGGCACTGTATTTCCCTCACATTACACAGACCCACAAAGAATTTGAAAACAAATACAATTTTGATAAACTCCCACATCTTATGGGTGAAACACCACGGTGTGCCATCACAGCAGCAAGATTTGTGACCTGTTGCGACAAGAAAAGGGCCACCAGTGAAGAACAAACACCTTTGTAAATACACCCCATATTTACAGTATGTTTATTTATTTTCCCTTTTGTACTTGAACTATTTGCATATTGTTACAACACTGTATATAGCCATAATATTACATTTGAAATGTCTCTATTCCTTTGTAACATTTGTGAGTGTAATGTTTACTGTTAATTTTGTGTTGTTTATTTCACTTTTGTTTATTAATAATTCCACTTGCTAGGGCAATGTCAACATATGTTTCCCATGCCAATGACGCCCTTTGAATTGAATTGAGAGAGGTATGTAGCCTGTAATCACTGTGTAAGCGCACAATTGAGAGCATCCTGTCTGGCTGCATCGCCGCCTGGTACGGCAACTGCACCGCCTACAACCGCAAGGCTCTCCAGAGGGTGGTGCGGTCTGCACAACGCATCACCGGGGGCAGACTACCTGCCCTCCAGGACACCTACGCCACCCGATGTCACAGGAAGGCCAAAAAGATCATCAAGGACAACAACCACCCGAGCCACTGCCTGTTCCCCCCCACCTCTGTCATCCAGAAGGCGAGGTCAGTACAGGTGCATCAAATCTGGGACCGAGAGACTGAAAAACAGCTTCTATCTCAGATCATCAGACTATTAAACAGCCATCACTAACACAGAGAGACTGCTGCCTACATACAGACTTGAAATCATTGGCCACTTTAATAAATGGATCACTAGTCACTTTAATAATGACACTTTAATAATGTTTACATATCTTGCATTACTCATCTCCTATGTATATACTGTATTTTATACCATCTATTGCATCTTGCCTGTCGCTCTGCCATTGCTCATCCATATATTTATATGTATATATTCTTATTCCATTCCTTTACTTAGATTTGTGTGTATTACGTAGTTGTTGAGGAATTGTTAGATTACTTGTTAGATATTGCTGCACTGTCGGAACTAGAAGCACAAGCATTTCGCTACACTCGCAATATCATCTGCTAACCATGTGTATGAGACCAATACAATGTGATTTTATTTCATTTTATTTGAGGAAGAGGTACCTACTGAATAACTCATATATTTATGCTGTCCATGAGGGTGTGTGTTTGAGAGAGAGAGAGAGAGACTGTGTGGCCACGCACGTCTCCAACTCAATCATTAAGTTTGCAGACGACACAACAGTGGTAGGTCTGATTACCAACAACGACGAGACAGCCTACAGGGAGGAGGTGAGGGCCCTGGCGGAGCGGTGCCAGAGAAATAACATCCTGGTTGTGGACTACAGAAGGGCCCGCCTCCATCCACATCAGCAGGGTCGCGTGGAGGGCCGGCGTGCACATCACTGACAACCTGAAATGGCCCATCCACTCAGACAGTGTGGTGAAGAAGTCGCAAAAAGTGCCTCTTCAACATCAGAAGGCTGAAGAAATTTGGCTTGGCCCCTAAGACCCTAACGCATTTCTACAGATGCACCATCCTGTCGGGCTGTATCATCTCTTGGTACGCCAATTGCACCGTCCTCAACCGAAGGGCTCTCCAGAGGGTGGTGAGGTCAGCCCAACTCTCTCCCCCACTCTCTCTCTCTCTCTCTCTCTACAGCACCTGCTGTCTCGACCTCTGAATGCTCAGCTATGAAAAGCCATCTGACATTTACTCCTGAGGTGCTGACCTGTTGCACCCTCTACAACCACTGTGATTATTATTTGACCCTGCTGGTCATCTATGAATGTTTGAACATCTTGAAGAACAATCTGGCCTTAATGGCCATGTTCTGTTATAATCTCCATGCAGTACAGTCAGAAGAGGACTAGCCATCCCTCAAAGCCTGTTTCCTCTCTAGGTTTCTTCCTAGGTTCCTGCCTTTCTATAGAGTTTTTCCTAGCCACTGTGCTTCTACATCTGCATTGCTTGCTCTTTGGGGTTTTAGGCTGGGTTTCTGTATAAGCACTTTGTGACATCTACTGATGTAAAAAGGGCTTTATGAATAAATGTAATTGATTGATTGATCTACAGCACCTGGAAGGCCAAAACGATAATCAAGGGCCTCAGCCACCCGAGCCACAGCCTGTTCACCCCGCTGCCATCTAGAAGGCGGAGACAATACAGGTGCATCAATGACGGGACCGAGAGACTGAAACAACAGCTTCTGTCTTCAGGTCATCAAACAGTTAAATTGTCACCACTAGCCAGCCTCCGCCCAGTGCCCTGCCCTGAACTTTAGTCACTGTCACTAGCCGGTGCAACCCGGTACTCAACCGTGCACCTTAGAGACTACCGCCCTATGAACATAGACATGGAACCCTTTAAGAACATTTACATAGGGTTTTACCCACGTTTTATGTATATACTGCATTCTAGTCAAGGCTCATCCTATATAACTATTGCTGTACACACCTTTTCTGTCCATATACTGTCCATAACCACACACCATCATATACATACAGTGGGGCAAAAAAGGTATTTAGTAAGCCACCAATTGTGCAAGTTCTCCCACTTAAAAAGATGAGAGGCCTGTAATTTTCATCATAGGTACACTTCAACTATGAAAGACGAAATGAGAAAAAAAATCCAGAAAATCACATTGTAGGATTTTTAATGAATTTATTTGCAAATTATGGTGGAAAATAATTATTTGGTCACCTACAAACAAGCAAGATTTCTGGCTCTCACAAACCTGTAACTTCTTCTTTAAGAGGCTCCTCTGTCCTCCACTCGTTACCTGTATTAATGGCACCTGTTTGAACTTGTTATCAGTATAAAAGACACCTGTCCACAACCTCAAACAGTCACACTCCAAATGTATTGTATTGGTGTGTATTGTTGTGTATTGTTAGGTATTACTACACTGTTGGAGCTAGGAGAACAAACATTTAGCTAGGTATTACTACACTGTTGGAGCTAGGACCATAAGCATTTAGCTAGGTATTACTATACTGTTGGAGCTAGGATCATAAGCATTTAGCTAGGTATTACTACACTGTTGGAGCTAGGACCATAAGCATTTAGCTAGGTATTACTACACTTTTTTAGGAATACAAGCATTTCTCTGCAACTGCGATAACATCTGCTAAACATATGCACACAACCAATTATTCCATGTTTTTATTTGAGAACAAGGGATAGGGAGAGCAAGGGATAGGGAGAGCAAGGGATAGGGAGAGCAAGGGATAGGAAGAGCAAGGGATAGGGAGAGCAAGGGATAGGGAGAGCGAGGGATAGGGAGAGCGAGGGATAGGGAGGGATAGGAAGAGCAAGGAATAGCTAGAGGGATAGGGGGAGGAGCGGGAGGATAGGGAGAGCAAGGGATAGGGAAGAGCAAGGGATAGGGGGAGAGCAAGGGATAGGGAGAGCAAGGGATAGGAAGAGGAAGGCAAGGAATAGGGAGAGCAAGGGATAGGGAGAGCAAGGGATAGGGAGAGCAAGGGATAGGGAGAGCAAGGGATAGGAAGAGCAAAGGATAGGGAGAGCAAGGGATAGGGAGAGCAAGGGATAGGGAGAGCAAGGGATAGGGAGAGCAAGGGATAGGGAGAGCAAGGAAGAGCAAGGAAGAGCAAGGGATAGGGAGAGCAAGGGATAGGGAGAGCAAGGGATAGGGAGAGCAAGGGATAGGAAGAGCAAGGGATAGCGAGAGCAAGGGATAGGAAGAGCAAGGGATAGGAAGAGCAAGGGATAGGGAGAGTAAGGGATAGGGAGAGCAAGGGATAGGGAGAGCAAGGAAGAGCAAGGAAGAGCAAGGGATAGGGGATAGGAGAGAGCAAGGGATAGGGAGAGCAAGGGATAGGGAGAGCAAGGGATAGGAAGAGAGGATAGGAAAGGGATAGGAAGAGCAAGGGAAGGAGCAAGGGATAGGGAGAGCAAGGGATAGGGAGAGCAAGGGATAGGGAGAGCAAGGGATAGGGAGAGCAAGGGATAGGAAGAGCAAGGAATAGGGAGAGCAAGGGATAGGGAGAGCAAGGGATAGGGAGAGCAAGGGATAGGGAGAGCAATGGATAGGAAGAGCAAGGAATAGGGAGAGCAAGGGATAGGGAGAGCAAGGGATAGGGAGAGCAAGGGATAGGGAGAGCAAGGGATAGGAAGAGCAAGGGATAGGAAGAGCAAGGGATAGGGAGAGCAAGGGATAGGGAGAGTGAGGGATAGGGAGAGTGAGGGATAGGGAGAGTGAGGGATAGAGAGAAACAAAGAGAGCATATATGCATGTTTATATGCACAGCGCATGTGTGTGTGTTGTTCAATCACACTCAGAGCACTGGCTAGGATGCCAGCATCCGCCTGTGTATTTGAATACGCATGTCCACATTCAATCCCTCCTCTACTTCGCTTGTACCCTCCCTCTCTCTTTCAGATCTATCCCCCTCCCTCTTTCTCCCCTCCCTCTCACTACCTCCAATTCACCTCACTGAAGTGGCTGTGTGATCGTGCTTTAAGCACAAAGTGCTCTCCTCTGTACTCATTGTTTGAGATTCCCCCATATTTGATGATGTACAGTATGCATGAGCTAGCCTTCCTCCCCACCACACACCACCACACAAAGACACACACAAAGTGCTTCCTTATCCTACTGGCTTTAGCTCCTCCCAGAACCACTGGCCTCAGGCTGTGTGCTTACAGAGGCTCTACAGTCGTATTCCCTAAGCCATAATACTGCTTCCCAGAATCACACAGCATATGGCAGCCGAGCCAGCCATCCATGCCTGCCAGTCTGTTTCCCAGAAACACCAGTCCAGAGCGGGCGCTGCCTCAAAGGTACAGGCAGATGCCTGGAGAACACACACACACACCCATGGACCAGTAAGGGAGAGCCAGGCAGGCATACTGTTCTGTTCTGCAGGGACCAGGGAGCTCATCCAGGGATGTTGTGGATCTCCAGCCCAGACTGGATCAGTCTTTGATGGGGAGGCATGACGAGAGGGGAGCCGCTCTCTCAGAGGGAAGCAGGTGTGTGGAGAAGTGATAAGGATGCTGTGGCAGCCATTACACACACACACACACACACACACACACACACACACACACACACACACACACACACACACACACACACACACCGCAGCAACTCCAATAATTTCCAGATGCAAAATTCAAATGGCCTCGCATCAAATGACTGAGCTTCCTTTGGCACGATCCGTAACACTCCCTTCTCCTTGTGCAGTAAAAAGAGAGGGAGACAGAGGAAGAGAGAGGAAGAGAGGAAGGGAATGAAAGAGAATGGATGAGGGGGAAAGGAAGAGAGTGAGAGGGGGCTCTGAGGAGTCAGAGGAAATGCATTTCTTTATTGCAGGGTAGGAGGGGGGAACGTCTCTCTCCCTCTCAAGATGTTAAAACCTGTGTGTGCTACGGAGCAGAGAAAAGTAATATCTGAAAAAGATACAATTTGTTTGGCTGGCTTATTCCAAAAGCCATTAACATGAATTAAGTGGTGCTTGAGAGTTAGCATTTCACATATACAGTACATTACCATTATTAGCTCTACAGCGGTCAGTCGACTGAATTTACGGGTAGATATAAATGACAAAGACTGAGTACATTTACACACTGCGACATGGAATTATAAAACATATCTCACATGAGTGTTTGCTTGTGTGTGTGTGTGTGTGTGTGTGTGTGTGTGTGTGTGTGTGTGTGTGTGTGTGTGTGTGTGTGTGTGTGTGTGTGTGTGTGTGTGTATTAGAGGCATACACTATGTGTATAAGTGTGCACCTGCCTATGCTTATGAACGGCAGACAAAGGAAGATGACGAGAGACAGTGAGGAGAGACAGAGAGGAAGCAATTACAACCACCGTCATTAAATGTTTGGTTTCTTTTGCATGCGGAACACGTGAAATGGAGACGGACATGCAGGCAGACAGGCAGACAGGCAGGCAGACAGGCAGGCAGGCAAACAGGCAGGCAGGCAGGCAGGCCCACCTCATATACACTCTCATTTTACACTCTCTCTGTAAGCAATTAGCTGCAATCAGCGTTTAATTGAGCAAACACCGAAGGATTTTTGCTAAACCGTTCTGCCTTAGCGCTTTCTTTTACCTCAGTCTAATTAAAATATTCAGACGTGCCTGACTATGGACTGTGTGTGTGTGAGCGTGCAATCAGAGAGCAAAGGTTAGCACTACATTCATTCCGTCCTCCTCCATCCCTTGTCTCCCCTCATACCTCAACCTTTTCATATTTCTTCCAGCCATCTTTTCCCTCTTCCTTCTATTCTCCACAGTCATTTATGTCACGCTCTTCCCTCAGACAGAGAAGAGGAGACACACTGACACTGTGGGTTGTAACAGCTTGCCTGGGCCTAATTGGTCCCTAGTGAATGTGCCTTGCTTCCAGTCAGACAGAGATTCTCCCTAATGCCTTCTTACACTTCTCTCTCCTCCTCAACTTCTTAGAGGGACCAACCATTCATTAAGTGGCTTCCTACTCGCATACCATACAACACAAACTGTTCAAATCCAACCACACTCATTTGTTTCTCTGCCTTTACTAAGCCACAGTCAAATGACAAAATGAGGGTAATTTTAAATGAATCATGAAAAGATGAGCAGAAAACCTTTAAGCAAATTTGACAAGAAACGTTTCAGAGCAAGAGAGTACATTGTTCATTGAACAGAAATAACCTATAATAACACAGAGCAGTGGATACACACGTTTGTCTTTTGTATCTCCATGAAAACCTTTTCCCAGCAGTAGCTGAGGGCAAGGCTAGGAGTGCACTGCTGTAGACGAGTCAGTGAATGACCAGATGGATGTTGAAAATGTGAATGATCCAACTGGTGAGGATATAGACGGGCCATGCATAGCCTACCACTGGTGACCTGATTATTCGAAAGGGCCCATAACCTCCATGACGGTGAATTCTCTACACTGTTGTGACTAGGAGACTTTGAGCCCCATTGTACATTACCTACACTACACCACCAGGCTTCGAGACAAAGAGCTGAGGAATATGGCGGGGGGCTGGAGAGGTTTTTCACAGAGATCTGGGGAGAAGGGCTGAGGCTCTGAGCCTCTACGCTTGTCTAATGTGTGAGATTGTAGGAGACAGACCATGTAGGCTTTGGGAGTGTAATTATACTGTATCCGAGGCCATAGGGAAATCTTTCTTAACAGACTCAGTGTTTTTCCGCTGGCCCATAGCCCCACAACTCCACAGCCCCACAGACAGACAGGCCCCTCAGACACACAGTCTCCACCACGAAGAAGCACCGCTGCGGGGCCAAAATGCTGCTGTGACCTCTATACCCCTCCTCCCTCTCTCCGGGAGATAGCCCACTGACCATGCCCTAACTCCCTCCCTCCCTGAGTCTGTCTGCATTGCTTCCCCCATTTCCGTTCTCTCACACACACACACACACATACACACACATTCACGCACACACACATGCACCGACGTACACACACTCACTTGCGCTCTCTCTATATAATAAACACACACATATTCCCTGGTCGACGCAATTGCAAAGCAGTCCACTATACAAGACTCCATCTCTATCTCGGCACAACAGCATTACTTTCTATTTTTCATCAGAGTCCAGTTTGTGTCTATATAAGGGCCCAGGGAAGAGCAATATTGGAAGAGAGATGCACATCAACAAACATGAAAGAGTTACAGAGGAGAGACTTGAATCACTGCAGAGCTGTTTCCTGCCAAATGGGTGCCGTTTTGAAAATCACATATCAGACTGTAGCAGTGCTTCAGAACACATCAATACCAGTGGAGATGGAGAGACTCCATCAACAATAGATCATAGATGAACCAAACACTGTCTGTGCTCCGTAAAGAGAGACGCGGGTGAGAGCTAAGGAGAGAAATGGCGGTGATGATGATAAGAGGTACAAAAGTATGAAGTTAAAAAATATGACGCCCTGTTATTCATGCAGCTCTGCATCATTCGGGTCCTGTCACACCGCTCATCCTCCAACCCATCTCCGTGTACTGATTAATACATGGATATAAAACTGACAAGAGGAGAAAATAGAAGCATTCCCCTCAGGTTCCTCATCACCATCATCCTCATCATCATTATTATTATTATTACATCCCGTGGTGAAATATGACCGAGAGCGGCATCCCACAATGCTGTGCGAACGTCGGTGTGAGTTAGCATCAAGAAGACACAAGAGACATGCACGCATCATCTAGCCAGGAGAACATGACTTGTGGGAAGACAGCCAGGGGCCCCGAGGAGGGGAGGAGGAATGAAGAGAGAGAGAGAGAGAGAGAGAGAGAGAGAGAGAGAGGAGGGGGGGATATAATGTAGAAAGTCAATAATTGAAAGGGAAAATAACGTCCTCATATATCTCTACTGGTTGAAGCAACAGAAAAGAGAAGGCCAGATATCTGCTAACTATGTTGTGTGTGTAGGGCTGTGAGACTGTGTGTTTGAGGTGGTACTGGGGTTGAAGGTGTGCATGTGAGTTCCGGGGAAGGGGGGTTCCATACACAGCTAGGGTCCATACCCACCACCCCTCCTCAGTAATCTGAATGCCCTTGATTGACCAGATTAAAGCCCAGATGCCAAACACAGGGACCACTGCACTGTGTGGATCATCTGCTCAGGAACTCACTGTACATTATTCCCCACTTTCAGGCCCCTTCTATCGGTCACTCTGCAGCCCCAGTCCCCTGTCCTAGTCCCCATGCATACATCTGCAGAGAAGA
Organism: Oncorhynchus nerka; assembly: GCF_034236695.1. NCBI lineage: Eukaryota > Metazoa > Chordata > Actinopteri > Salmoniformes > Salmonidae > Oncorhynchus > Oncorhynchus nerka. The sequence goes on along the minus strand of NC_088405.1, from coordinate 57,908,883 downwards.
CCAAGTTCACATTACCCAGCGGAGCATGAGCCCCAGCTAACAGCTAACCCACTAACCATCAGAGCATTATCATACACTAATCTTGTCCCCTTCTGGTTTGAGCTGTACCTTAACTAACTAAATGGACAACTCCTGGCCTGCCATGAAATCAAAGCCATTTGACCTTATTTTGGCTTATGAGTTAATCCCATGGTCTCTAGTCAAGGCCGGTAGAGACAACACAAAGGGCTTAGTGTGGGTATGATGTTGGCCAACCATGGGGTGTAGCCTAGTGACTCATTGGCCCTCACTGTGCTGTTTAGATCTGGGTTCCCCTGTCTCTAATAGGCTCACTGCAGGCTGTGCTTCTCCTGTGGTTGGGCAGAGCAGGACAGGGGACTGCAAGGCTGTAGGCCCCGGGTTGCAGACTGGCTCTTAGCGTGTTTGTCCCCTGTGCCCTTTCTCTCTGGGTAGGACACTGGCACGGTACTAAGGCAGGCATTAGGGTGCCGGGAGGGGGTGGAAAGGGGGAGGTCATGGGGGCCATGATGTGATGGTGGGGTGGGGGGGGTTATGTTAGGGTATGCAGGAGCGGGGAGGGTTGATAGAGCACGGCAGAGATGTGTGTAAGCAGGAGGGTACTGCATTAATTCAGGGTTGCGGATGGTGAGGGGAGACTACATGCAGAGATAGCTCTGAAACAAGGAGGTGAGGTTGTACGTGTGACTGGGGGATGGGATCAACTGGGATGCTGAGTATATGAAGGAAAGAGATGAAAAGGTGAGGGCCTTCCCACTGGGAAAAAACAGGTTGATTCAACATTATTTCCACATCATTTCAACTGTCCTCCTCTGGGTATATTTACTTCAATATTGACTTCAATACACCCCCTTCCATAGACTTACACAGTAAATATGACAATTCCAGAGGATGTCCTCCAGCCTATCAGAGCTCTTGCAGCATTAACTGACATGTTGTCCACCAAATCAAAGGATCAGAGAATGAGCTACAGCTAGCACTGCAGTGCATAAAATGTGGTGTATAGTTATTTTTTTGCCCTTTTTCTCCCCAATTTCATGGTATCCAATTGTTAGTAGCTACTATCTTGTCTCATCGCCACAACTCCCGTACGGGCTCGGGAGAGACGAAGGTTGAAAGTCATGCATCCTCCGATACAAAATCCAACCAAGCCGCACTGCTTCTTAACACAGCGCGCATCCAACCTGGAAGCCAGCCGCACCAATGTGTCAGAGGAAACACCATGCACCTGGCAACCTTGGTTAGCGTGCACTGCGCCTGGCCCGCCACAGGAGTCGCTGGTGCGCGATGAGACAAGGATATCCCTACCGGCCAAACCCTCCCTAACCCGGACGACGCTAGGCCAATTGTGCGTCGCCCCACGGACCCAGAGTCTCTGGTGGCACAGCTGGCGCTGCAGTACAGCGCCCTTAACCACTGCGCCACCCAGGAGGCCTGTGGTGTGTAGTTGATACAAAGAGAGAGAAAGAACTAATTAAGGAGGAGCAAAAGAGAGAGAGAGAGAGAGAGCTATACAGTTGTTATTATTACTTTCACTTACTTAGCTAGCAAATGCAGCTAGCTAGTTTAGCCTACTCAAACACCTGGCTCAAACAAAGGGATGCTATGTTAGCTAGCTGGTATGGCTATCCAACACTGGACCTCTTCCAAGTCAAGGTACAGCTTTTGGTTTTATTCATTTATTGCCACCGGGGCCCGCCGGTATAACTGCTAAACTGCTTGCTGTACACAGTACTGCATGATTGTAGAGGGTTCACTAACACATTAGTTCTAGTAGCTATGTTGACTATGACGTTAATATGGTGACAATGATATAGGCTGTGTGTAGCGTTTAGCGGTTATGGCATGAAGGTTTGGCTTGGAAAGTTTTCTTCGCCTGGTCACAGACAGCTGAAGTCCACAAGGGGGAAAAGGTGAGAGGAGGAGAGAGCGTAGATGTGAGAAAAATGTGTATAGACAACGAGAGAAGTGATGGTGATGTTTAAATGTGGCGGCTATTTCTGTGTTTGCGTGTGATCCTGTTGAAAAACCTTTCTCAAATGGAGGCAAACGGAACGGAACGGGGATAAATCTACTTGAATTTGTCGCATAGAAACACTCGTTTGTAGCTGTTGGACTAAGTTACACCCCAGATCAGCTAGATGCAGGCAAGAGTGTGCAATGCGGTATTAAAATGCGTCACTATCTGTCACCTTGGTTACTCAAATTTCTCTCAACCTGTGTACCTACGATGTAAACGTTCAAATCAAATCAAATTGTATTGGTCACATACACATGATTAGCAGATGTTATTGCGGGTGTAGCAAAATGCTTGTGCTTCTAGCTCCGACAGTGAAGTAATATCGAACAAATTACACAACATATACCCAAAACACACAAATCTAAGTAGGAATAATTTAAGACTACATAAACTCAGCAAAAAAAGAAAAGTCCCTTTTTCAGGACCTTGTATTTCAAAGATAATTTGTAAAATAAAAATAACTTAACAGATCTTTATTGTAAAGGGTTAAAACATTGTTTCCCATGCTTGTTCAATGAACCATAACAATTAATGAATATGCACCTGTGGAAAGGTCATTAAGACACTAACGGCTTACAGACGGTAGGCAATTAAGGTTACAGTTATGAAAATTTAGGACACTAAAGAGGCCTTTCTACGGACTCTGAAAAACACCAAAAGAAAGATGCCCACGGTCCCTGCTCATCTGCGTGAACGTGCCTTAGGCATGCTGCAAGGAGGCATGAGGACTGCAGATGTGGTCAGGGCAATAAATTGCAATGTCCGTACTGTGAGACGCATAAGACAGCGCTATAGGGAGACAGGACGGACAGCTGATCATCCTCGCAGTGGCAGACCGCGTGTAACAACACCTGCACAGGATCGGTAAATCCGAACATTACAACTGCCCAAGTTATACCAGGAACGCACAATCCCTCCATCAGTGCTCAAAATGTCTGCAATAGGCTGAGAGAGGCTTTGTTAAGTTGTTAAAAATACACGCAGTTGACAGTGAGAGGATGTTTCATTTTTATGCTGAGTTTACATATGAACGAGTGATGTCAGAGCGGAACGGACTAAGATACAGTAGAATAGTATAGAAAAACACCATATATATATATGAGACGAGTAATGCCAGATATGTAAACATGATTAAAATGACTAGTCTTCCATTCCTTAAAGTGGCCAGTGATTCCTAGTCTATGCCTATAGGCAGCAGCCTCTAATGTGCTAGTGATGGTTGTTTAACAGTTTGATGGCCTTGAGAGATAAGCTGTTATTCAGTCTCTCAGTCCCAGCTTTGATGCACCTGTACTGACCTCGCCTTCTGGATGATAGCGGGGTGAACAGCCAGTGGCTCAGGTGGTTGATGTCCTTGAGGATATTTTTGGCCTCCCTGTGACATCGGGTGCTGTAGGTGTCCTGGAGGGCCACCCTTTGGAGAGCCTTGCGGTTGTGGATGGTGCAGTTGCCGTACCAGGCGGTGATACAGCCCGACAGGATGCTTTCCATTGTGTATCTGTAAAATGTGTAAGGGTTTTAGGTGACAAGACACATTTCTTTAGCCTCCTGAGGTTGAAGAGGCTCTGTTGCGCAATCTTCACCACACTGCCTGTGTGGGTGGTCCATTTCAGTTCGTCAATGATGTGTACGCCAAAGAACATGAAGTTTTCCACCTTCTCCACTGCGGTCCCATCGATGTAGATAGGAGGGTGCACCCTCTGCTGTTCCTGAAGTCCACGATCATCTTCCTTGTTTTGTTGACGTTGAGTGAGAGGTTATTTTCCAGGCACCACACTCCCAGAGCTCTCAACTCCTCCCTGTAGGCTGTCTCGTCATCGTTGGTATTCAAGTCCAATACTGTTGTGTCGTCTGCAAACTTGATGAATGAGTTGGTGGCGTGCTGGGCCACGCATTCATGGGTGAACAGGGAGTACAGGAGGGGGCTGAGCACGCACCCTTGTGGGGCCCCAGTATTGAGGATCAGCGGAGTGGAGGTGATGTTTCCTACCTTCACCACCTGGGGGCGGCCCATCAGTCAGTCCAGGACCCAGTTTCACAGGGCGGGGTTCAGACCCAGGGCCTTGAGCTTAATGATGAGCTTGATGTGGGCCCACATCAACTTTCATTCGTAGGCTAGGTTGTAGCAGCAACATGATGGGTATCGGGAAAATGTGAGCATCATGTAATAGCCTAAACCTATCGCTGTTACATTGAGCTGGGTGAATGGAATATGAATGACAGTCATCCAATATGCTGTAATATGTAATAGACCCTGTTCATTAAAACCACTGGTGCTGATGTTGTATCAATGTGGAAAACTGATTGGATTTGAAAAAAGTAATCAACGTAGGGAAATTTTGTCTATTTTTTACAAAACTTAAAACCTAAATCCAACGACATGGTGATATTTTCTGTTGATTTGACGTTGAATTCACGTTAGTTGACAACTGTACCAAATGTAAATCAAAACTAGACGTTGAACTGACATCTGCACCCAGTGGGTTGAGTGAAGAAGGATTTGTTGGAGGATGTGGTATCTGTCTGGGTGCCAGCATACCCCCCGGGCTAACACATGCCCAAGTGGCTCTAATCCCGCCACCCGCTCCACCCATCTGCAGCGTGCCGCCATGGCTAGCCCCCACTAGCCCCAAGGGAGAGCAGCGTGTACTGTATGCTGTGATGGAGGGATGATAACATGCTAATTGAGAGATGTGGATAGAATCTTGTTTGCTGTCACAGTCCCAATTACCTCCTCTATAGCGGTGGAGATTGAATTGACACACATTTGAGAGCAGCACAGAGGGCTGGAGACTGACAGGAACAAGAGGCTGTCAGCCCACATCAAGCTGTTCCCACTGCTTTTACACAGGGGCCTGCATCATAAAATAACCTGGCATGGCAAAGAGAAAGTGAAAGCAGATAGATGGAGAAGAGTGAAAGTGCAGAGGATACATAAGACATAGAAAGCTACAGTACTACTGCTGTGCTGTTTGTGCAGTGGATCTCATTAATGAATCAAACTCGCTGATGTTTTACTCAGTGAAGGGGATGCACTGTAGAAGTCTGATGTCACCCTAATGCTGTCCTTTCCCTGGGTCTCCCTCCTCTCTGTGAACGGGAGGTTGAGAGTGTCTGATGCCAAATGGTCTGCTGTGATGGAGCTGAATGACTAAGCTAGACCACAAGAAGCCCTGTGCAGGACAGTACCGGGTGTGACACGGAGCAGTCAGAGTGGAACAGGAGGTTGCCCTAGATAACAGAGGTTTGTAGGGTAGGGCACATGAATAATGCAGTCACTATGGAGCTCCTCTGGCTGAGAGTGCAGATGCTCCTCTCTCTCTCTCTCTCTCTCTCTCTCTCTCTCTCTCTCTCTCTCTCTCCTGTCTCCTGTCTTACCCCCAGCGAGTACAGGGGGTGGGGGGGGTGGGGGGGGGGGGGGTTGAGAGGAAGAAGGGAGATAGGGGAACAAAGTTAGGGGCATTATGTCATGAAAGGACATGTTCGTTTGTGAATGTCTTACATGTAGCATGAAAGGCTGTGTCCAGTTCCACATGTGTTTTCACGGTATAGTGAAAGAAAGCTGTAATAACAATGCCTTTAATTAATCAAAAATACAAAATTCCCCACTACGGTGGTGCCCACAAGTTCTACTCTTATTATACAAGACAAAGCTTTAATCTAGTCCTTTGCTGGTTACTTTTTTCACCCTTCATTATCACTTCTTGGGAAGTAAATTGCCTGTACATGCCCACTCCCTCCCTCATACCAAGTCTCTAATGAGCCTGTCTCTCCCTGAATGGACTTCTTATTGTTTAACTGAACCTCCAAAGTCTCTCGTCCATGGCAAAGCCATTCAAAACATCACGCCGTCTCCTGCGGGGCCCTTTAGTCTGCACCTCAATCACAACTGTAATGCAGCAACCACGACAGACCACAGCCCACTCACACACTGCTCTCAGGGGCCACATACAGTAAACATGCATTAACGCAAACCCACATATAGACGAGCACAAATGCATATGCGCAAGCACACACACGGATGCAAATGTAAAAGTACACCTATATGCAATCACAGGGACAAACATATTCATATGTAGACGCTAATACACACATGGACAAAACAGCTGGACGGTACATAAAGGAGTACATAAACGGTTCTACATGTGTATTTCTTTGCGTTTATGCATGTTGTGCATGGCGCCACAATAGAGGACCATGACTTTGATTAACTAATTAGCCGTCGTACTAAGACCAAATAGAAACTATTAACCCCAGCTATTACCTTGGCCTCTTTGCAAAGTATTTAATTTCCCTGTGGACCAGAGTCGGGGGCCAAGGGCCCTGTTGAATCGGCTCAATACAGCCCAGGTGGGCAGGTCACCTATTAAATCCATACAAACTAATTTAGCTCTTTAATGAAGCTCTGATTGACTTTGCAGGCTAACACATGTCTGACTCTCTGCCTCTACAAACACAGCAAGTCAGCAAGTCTGGAAAAAGAAGCACAAGACCAAAAGTATTCTGGTCTCTATAACTGTACCTTTGTCCTCCGGATACCAATAGCTACTTCATTAATTCAAGATATCCTCTTCCCTCTATAATATGACTCTGTTTTCACCAAGATAAATGGAATGCTAATCGATAACTGAATAATACCATATGAGATGAACCAATAGAGATAGAAGAAGGGATAAAGTCATCGTCTGCCCTGGGGTTAGCTGTCCGATTGTCATGGCGGAAGGCACTGCACTGCTGCAGGACTCAGAGAGAGAAGGGAGGCTCCTCTAAACACATTGATAGATGGCTGAGGCACTGGGGCAGTGGTGCGGTCAGCCTTGCACCGTTAAACAAGCCTTCTCAGAGAACACAGCCGCAATGAACTCCCAGCTGCAGCTAGCTACATCCACGCTAATATCACTCACGGATATAGCCTAACACTTTATGTGAAGTGAGAGGGTGGGGCGGTGGGGAGAGGTTCACAGTCTCACGGGGAAGAGACGCTTTAAGACAGAAGAGGATAGGGAAACAGGGACTAAGAAAATGAAAAAATATCATCTTGGAAAACATGTTTTCCTTTTTACATAGATCAAAAACTATCAATGACCCTAGGGTAATTTCTAGTGTAGGTTATATCCCAGCTAGTGATGATAAAGGAGTGGACCAACACAATACACAACACGACAAGTTACCATGCTAGTTCACACCATACGCAGCCAGCCCTATGCTAACCAACTGTAAGAAGGTGCAGCAGAGCTCATAAAGGGTTTTGCATGGTCCAATTAACACCAGATGCTAGCCTTTAGCCAACTTACTTGAACAAAGTCATGCACATCTCTCCAAGGAGTTAGCATGGTCCAGATAGCACCAGATGCTAGCCCCTTAGCTCATTCTCTCTGGCCAAGAAAATATGCAAAAAAAGTGTGATGGTCCACACTCAAAAAGATGTTGCATAAAACTTAACTTAAAACATGCTGCAAATGTGTTCCAGGGACATGCCCAATCAGGCATGTGCACAGATATGAGTCAATCTGTGCCTCCCACTCTCCAAGTGCCCTTTTGGGTGGTGTTATAATTATTCTTGCTTTATTAAGATTTGTCGTTGTTGTTCTGAACCCATTGCCTGCAAGTCGTCCTGACCTCATCAAGTTCAGCACCCTCCAGCCCATCCGTTAGTTGCACCTGTTGGTCTGTCCTGAACAGAGCTTGCGGGTGCCAGGTTGCGTCTTTTTGAGATTGCACACGCCCGGTATCAAAACATCATGGCTTGAGATGCGATTAGCACTCGAGGGTGTGTAGCTAGCTACGTAGTTTAAATATCAATAGTACTGCCCACAGCAGCAAAACATTTGATTATCACTTGATAACACTTGGTTTACATTCTCATCAGAAAGACAGAGAGGAGCGGCTGCATCAATGACCCTCGCTCCACACTAACTCCATCCCTTCCGCAAATCAAATCTAATCAAATGGTATTGGGCACATACACGTGGTTAGCAGATGTGAATGCGAGTGTAGCGAAATGCTTGTGCTTCTAGTTCCGACAGTGCAGTAATATCTAACAAGTAATCTAACAATTCCCCAACAACTACCTAATAAACACAAATCAAAGTTTATTTGTCACGTGCGCCGAATCCAACAGGTGTAAACCTTACAGTGAAATGCTTACTTACAGGCTCCAACCAATGGTGCGAGAAAAAAAAGGGTGTGTGTGTGTGTGTGTGTGTAGGTAAGTAAAGAAATAAAACAACAGTAAAAAGACATTTGAAAAAAGAGTAGCAAGGCTTATTGAGGTAGTTGTGTACATGTAGGTATCTTTAAAGTGACTATGCATATATGACGAACAGCGAGTAGCAGAAACCTACAAAGAGGGGTTGGCGGGTGGTGGGACACAATGCAGATAGCCCGGTTAGCCAATGTGCGGGAGCAAATTTAGGTAGTATGTACATGAATGTATAGTTAAAGTGACTATGCATATAAGATAAACAGAGAGTAGCAGCAGCGTAAAAGAGGGGTTGGGGGGGGCACACATTGCAAATAGTCCGGGTAACCATTTGGTTACCTGTTCAGGAGTCTTATGGCTTGGGGGTAAAAACTGTTGAGAAGCTTTTTTGTCCTAGACTTGGCACTCCGGTACCGCTTGCCATGCGGTAGTAGAGAGAACAGTCTATGACCGGGTGGCTGGGGTCTTTGACAATTTTTAGGGCCTTCCTCTGACACCGCCTGGTGTAGAGGTCCTGGATGGTAGGCAGCTTTGCCCCAGTGATGTACTGGGCCGTACGCACTACCCTCTGAAGTGTCTTGTGGTCGAGAGGCCGAGCAATTGCCGTACCAGGCAGTGATGCAACCGGTCAGGATGCTCTTGATGTTGCAGCTGTAGAACCTTTTGAGGATCTCAGGACCAATGCCAAATCTTTTTAGTTTCCTGAGGGGGAATAGGCTTTGTCGTGCCCTCTTCACGACTGTCTTGGTGTGTTTGGACCAATCTAGTTTGTTGTTGATGTGGACACCAATGAATTTGAAGCTCTCAACCTGCTCCACTACAGCCCCGTCGATGAGAAAGAGGACGTGCTCACTGCTCCTTTTCCTGTAGTCCACAATCATCTCCTTAGAGATCTAAAGGGGTGAATGAGAATATGTACATATGAGTACATGGATGAGCGATGGCCGAGTGTCATAGGCAAGGTGCAGTAAATGGTATAAAATACAGTATATACTGTACATGTGAGATGAGTAATGTAAGATATGTGAACATTATTAAAGTGGCATTGTTTAAAGTGACTAGTGATCCATTTATTAAAGTGTCCAGTGATTGGGTCTCAATGTAGGCAGCAGCCTCTCTGTGTTAGCGATTGCTGTTTAACAGTCTGATGGCCTTGAGATAGAATCTTATTTTCAATCTCTCGGTCCCTGTACTGACCTCGCCTTCTGGATGATAGCGGTGTGAACAGGCAGTGGCTCGGGTGGTTGATGTCCTCTATGATCTTTTTTTGCCTTCCTGTGACATCGGGTGCTGTAGGTGTCATGGAGGGCAGGTAGTTTGCCCCCGGTGATGCGTTGTGCAGACGTCACCACTTTCTGGAGAGCCTTGCAGTTGAGGGCAGTGCAGCTGCCATACCAGGCGGTGATACAGCCCAACAGGATGCTCTCAATTGTGCATCTGTAAAAGTTTGTCAGGGTTTTGGGTGACAAGCCAAATTTCTTGAGCCTCCTGAGGTTGAAGAGGCGTTGTTGCGCCTTCTTCACCACACTGTCTGTGTGGGTGGACCATTTCAGTTTGTCAGTGATCTGTACACCGAGGAACTTGAAGCTTTCCACCTTCTCAACTGAGGTTAAGACGATGTAGATAGAGGGGTGCACCCTTTACTGTTTCCTGAAGTCCACGATCATCTCCATTGTTTTGTTGACGTTGAGTGAGAGGTCGGCAGCAGCCACACAGGTAGTCTAGACCAGCTAACCACCATGTACTAAAATATCCACACAAGCCACTAGCCAGCCAGCCATACATCACAAGTTAGAATATTATGAAGTTATTATTTAAGGGAATTGACGATAAATCACACGCTAGCTAACTAGCAGATTTACATCAATCATCAACATCAATGATCAGCTGATACCTCACCTTCTTTTCCTAAAGTCAATCATGTTTGTGATGAGTGAGTGTGTTGTTGCAGAAATAAAAGTCCAATGCTCAACAATGTTAAAATATTCACTACAGAGGCAGTTGGTATGATGTGGATTTTGAGATAAGACTTATGAAAGTCTTTCCCACTCAATTTCAGCACCTTGCCCCTAAAAGGTCTGTGCATGGCCCTGTGCCCAAACCACCTCTGCCTCCGTTTCACCTAACTTTTCAAGGCATGTTCCCACAAATGTACAGACACACATATCCAATAACACACACACACACACACACACACACACACACACACACACACACACACACACACACACACACACACACACACACACACACACACACACACACACACACACACACACACACATACTCTTACAATCACTCCCAGATTGTTACAGTCTGATTGTTGCTTTATAGCTATTGTAAACCCAAAGTGCTGACTGTACAGGCGGGTCCCTTCCATCCCATTGTCAGTTAATCATCATAAAAAGATGAGTTGAGATAGAGCGTTCCATCATTTCTTACCCACACACCTCTTAGTCTCTCAGGAACTTTATTTTAAGCAAATGTATTCTTATGCATCACTATATTTTCTTCTGCACTGTGCTTGTACTGGAGAGGTTGCTTCCCTTATCAAAGGTACAGTACACATGGATGAAAATAAGGTACACTACACACTCCCAATGTTAAACTACCTAAACTCACTTCTTCCTAGTGCGGTATATTGTGCAAAGACCCCTCTATCACTGGTTTTGTATCCCAGCTCTTAAGTGGGTGGCTAGCCCACACAGTGACAGCATTGCCATGGACGACCAGGTCCTCTGACATTTGAAACTGTCAGGAAGTGCAAGGTGGCCAAGCCGAGTTCACTCTCAACTTTGACCTCGATTCTCAACACAAGCTTGACACAGGCTTGACAGTTGGGAGGCGGAAGGGGACTAGTATATGAGAGGGGTGTCTGTTGACTGGCTGTGGCCTTTCTCCACGCTCAGGCCACCCTGTCCTCTCACAGGACATGTCTCCACAACTTCCCAGGACACACAGGGAGGCATGGCATGGGGCTGGGGCCAGCAGGTCTGGAGATGTCAGTGTGAGAGACTGGGACCTATGATTAATGAGAGCTGGCTGGGTGCCAAATACCCATACATACATTCTTCCTAGCGGCACTGCTACGGTCCAACCACAACCATAATCTCACCATATCACTTATCACAAGTGTGCTGAATGATTATTGATCAAACCACTAACTCAGCACCACACTCTAATATAGTACTGCATGATCTACCAACGCAATCAAATCAAATCAAATCTTATTTGTCACATGCGCCGAATACAACAGATGTAGACCTTACAGTGAAATGCTTACTTACAAGCCCTTAACCAACAATGCAGTTTTAAGAAAGAAAGGTGTTAAGAAAGTATTTACTAAAATAAACTGAAGTCAAAAAATAAATAACAAAAAATAAAGATGAAAATAGAAAAATAACAAATATTAGAGAGTAATGAGGCTATATACAGGGGGTAGCGGTCAGAGTCAATGTGGAGGCTCTATACAGGGGGTAGCGGTCAGAGTCAATGTGGAGGCTATATACAGGGGGTAGCGGTCAGAGTCAATGTGGAGGCTATATACAGGGGGTAGCGGTCAGAGTCAATGTGGAGGCTATATACAGGGGGTAGCGTACAGAGTCAATGTGGAGGCTATATACAGGGGGTAGCGGTCAGAGTCAATGTGGAGGCTATATACAGGGGGTAGCGGTCAGAGTCAATGTGGAGGCTATATACAGGGGGTAGCGGTCAGAGTCAATGTGGAGGCTATATACAGGGGGTAGCGGTCAGAGTCAATGTGGAGGCTATATACAGGGGGTAGCGGTCAGAGTCAATGTGGAGGCTATATACAGGGGGTAGCGGTCAGAGTCAATGTGGAGGCTATATACAGGGGGTAGCGGTCAGAGTCAATGTGGAGGCTATATACAGGGGGTAGCGGTCAGAGTCAATGTGGAGGCTATATACAGGGGGTAGCGGTCAGAGTCAATGTGGAGGCTATATACAGGGGTAGCGGTCAGAGTCAATGTGGAGGCTATATACAGGGGGTAGCGGTCAGAGTCAATGTGGAGGCTATATACAGGGGGTAGCGGTCAGAGTCAATGTGGAGGCTATATACAGGGGGTAGCGGTACAGAGTCAATGTGGAGGCTATATACAGGGGGTAGCGTACAGAGTCAATGTGGAGGCTATATACAGGGGGTAGCGTACAGAGTCAATGTGGAGGCTATATACAGGGGGTAGCGGTCAGAGTCAATGTGGAGGCTATATACAGGGGGTAGCGGTCAGAGTCAATGTGGAGGCTATATACAGGGGGTAGCGGTCAGAGTCAATGTGGAGGCTATATACAGGGGGTAGCGGTCAGAGTCAATGTGGAGGCTATATACAGGGGGTAGCGGTCAGAGTCAATGTGGAGGCTATATACAGGGGGTAGCGGTCAGAGTCAATGTGGAGGCTATATACAGGGGGTAGCGGTCAGAGTCAATGTGGAGGCTATATACAGGGGGGTAGCGGTCAGAGTCAATGTGGAGGCTATATACAGGGGGTAGCGGTCAGAGTCAATGTGGAGGCTATATACAGGGGGTAGCGGTCAGAGTCAATGTGGAGGCTATATACAGGGGGTAGCGGTCAGAGTCAATGTGGAGGCTATATACAGGGGGGGTAGCAGTACAGAGTCAATCAATGTGGAGGCTCTATACAGGGGGTAGCGGTCAGAGTCAATGTGGAGGCTATATACAGGGGGTAGCAGTACAGAGTCAATGTGGAGGCTATATACAGGGGGTAGCGGTCAGAGTCAATGTGGAGGCTCTATACAGGGGTAGCGGTCAGAGTCAATGTGGAGGCTCTATACAGGGGGTAGCGGTCAGAGTCAATGTGAAGGCTATATACAGGGGGTAGCGGTCAGAGTCAATGTGGAGGCTATATACAGGGGGTAGCGGTCAGAGTCAATGTGGAGGCTATATACAGGGGGTAGCGGTCAGAGTCAATGTGGAGGCTATATACAGGGGGTAGCGTACAGAGTCAATGTGGAGGCTATATACAGGGGGTAGCGGTCAGAGTCAATGTGGAGGCTCTATACAGGGGGTAGCGGTCAGAGTCAATGTGGAGGCTATATACAGGGGGTAGCGGTCAGAGTCAATGTGGAGGCTATATACAGGGGGTAGCGGTCAGAGTCAATGTGGAGGCTCTATACAGGGGGTAGCGGTCAGAGTCAATGTGGAGGCTATATACAGGGGGTAGCGGTCAGAGTCAATGTGGAGGCTATATACAGGGGGTAGCGTACAGAGTCAATGTGGAGGCTATATACAGGGGGTAGCGGTCAGAGTCAATGTGGAGGCTATATACAGGGGGTAGCGGTCAGAGTCAATGTGGAGGCTATATACAGGGGGTAGCGGTCAGAGTCAATGTGGAGGCTATATACAGGGGGTAGCGTACAGAGTCAATGGGAGGCTATATACAGGGGGTAGCGGTCAGAGTCAATGTGGAGGCTCTAAACAGGGGGTAGCGGTCAGAGTCAATGTGGAGGCTATATACAGGGGTAGCGGTCAGAGTCAATGTGGAGGCTATATACAGGGGGTAGCGGTCAGAGTCAATGTGGAGGCTCTATACAGGGGGTAGCGGTCAGAGTCAATGTGGAGGCTATATACAGGGGGTAGCGGTCAGAGTCAATGTGGAGGCTATATACAGGGGGTAGCGTACAGAGTCAATGTGGAGGCTATATACAGGGGGTAGCGGTCAGAGTCAATGTGGAGGCTATATACAGGGGGTAGCGTACAGAGTCAATGTGGAGGCTACATACAGGGGGTAGGGTACAGAGTCAATGTGGAGGCTATATACAGGGGGTAGCGTACAGAGTCAATGTGGAGGCTATATACAGAGGGTAGTGGTCAGAGTCAATGTGGAGGCTATATACAGGGGGTAGCGGTACAGAGTCAATGTGGAGGCTATATACAGGGGGTAGCGTACAGAGTCAATGTGGAGGCTATATACAGAGGGTAGTGGTCAGAGTCAATGTGGAGGCTATATACAGGGGGTAGCGTACAGAGTCAATGTGGAGGCTACATACAGAGGGTAGTGGTCAGAGTCAATGTGGAGGCTATATACAGGGGGTAGCGTACAGAGTCAATGTGGAGGCTATATACAGAGGGTAGTGGTCAGAGTCAATGTGGAGGCTATATACAGGGGGTAGCGGTACAGAGTCAATGTGGAGGCTATATACAGGGGGTAGCGTACAGAGTCAATGTGGAGGCTATATACAGAGGGTAGTGGTCAGAGTCAATGTGGAGGCTATATACAGGGGGTAGCGTACAGAGTCAATGAGCAGGGGCACCGGTTCACCGAGGTAATTAAGGTAATATGTACATGTAGGTAAAGTGACTATGCATAGATAATAAACAGAGAGCAGCAGCAGCGCCGCGATCAGCGTCACGAATAGAACTGACTTCTATTTTAGTGCTTGGCAACGCAGATGCTCGTTGGTGCGCACGAGCAGTGTGGGTGCAATAATTGAATAACATGTATGTTTTAATTTATTTTGCAATGCGAGCGCACGCGACGCGAGCGTTGTGTTCAGCATGTCAGTCCACTCTATCCATACACACCATCACACTATGCAATATTGTACGTTGTGTGCAAGCCAAAACATCTGACCACTCCAGGCGTTTATCCTAACCGTCTGTCTGTCTGGCTATCTGTCTGGGACGATGAGGATTTATTGATTGATGTTTGTCTGTCTGTCTGGCTACTCTTCTAATAGCCAGAGGAGCGAAAAGACAGAGGGGAGGGGGTGAGTGGGTGGGGGGTCTGTTTGTGAATTATTTATACCAATCAACACCCCCTCCTCTCTCAACACATCATCATTAATGTGATTCAGTCACTTATAATAGCTACTCCTAAGCCCATCAGCAGCCAGTCACTCCCATTAGAGCTGTCTGCAGGGGGTCGGGGGTCAGAGGGGTGTTTGTGGGGGTTATAACGCTATAACTGAAATAGAGTTCAGCTGAAGTGTTGGAGCGGGAGGTGTGGTGGCTGGAAGGTTGCATGTCTAGGTGTTGCTGACATCGAAAGCAGGTGATGATTGTTATTCAAATCATCTCTGGCTGTTCTGACAAAACAGCAGGAGCTTGCCGACACCGTACCGACACTGTGTAACAGTGGCAGAAACACCCTATGTCCTCTTCAGACCTGATCCACCTGTCCTCGAGGCACAACAAGACTAAAGCTGTGTCTCAGGTGGCACAGGAAATAACACCTCATGGTAAACACTGCTCTTTAGTCAACAACTCAAAAAGTCTCAATTAAATAGTACTATTTCATCTATGTTCCCATTAACCAACAAGAATGCATGAGAGCCCCAGGAGGGATCGCTTCGAGCAGTTTCACACCCAGAGACATAACTCTCTGATTAGCATCTCAATTAGAGCTTCCTCACTATGTGCAACTCAGAGAAGGGAGTGTGTATTTAACTTAAGTACAATTGATGTCTAATGGGACTTGTGTAATGGCATTTAGAGTTAAGGCCAGGGCTATGATTCAGAGACTTGAAAAAGGGTGTCAAAAACAATATCAGAACTGGGAAAAGGCTGGGCAAAGGTAAAGTCTGACGTTTTTGCCGTCTCTAACACAATTGCGTGAAATGCCAAACACTCTTAGAGGTAAAAGTGCCTGGCAGAACCTTTAGTGCTGCCACACCGGCGGAACCTTTCCAGTTGAAAAAGGTTCCTCGAGTAACCCCTATTGTAAAGGTTCAAATTGGAACCTTTTTGTGATGGGCGTAGTTCAAATTGGAGGTGCGGCCTAACAGATTAGAGGTGTGCCTTTCAGATACTGTAGTTATTTTTAGTCATAAATGTCAATTCTGTTCATGTTACGTTTGTTGCTTGAATATTTATGCATATTACATATTCTAATATAATATGAATAACATTGCTGATTACGCACAGTAATAAAGTGGTAACTATTCTAACTTTGGGATTTGCATTGGCTTCTGAGGAACTCATACACCTATGTTAGCCTCACTGAAACTACGAAACTGTCAGTGTTCAACCTTAATATGTGACGACAATACAACAAAACCTATTAACAGGAATGGCATTTACTCTAACGGGTGGCCAAAAAATGTATATCTTAAAGCCACGCCCCTCCTAAGCCATGCCTCCACTTCAGTGTTCCTCCAGGAACCCATTGCAACATTGAACCATTAAAGGTTCTTCCAAGAACCCCTCAACTAACCGAAGGTGCAAATTTGAACCATTGACTAGCAATAGTTCATTGATGATCCTTGAGGATCTCCAGGGTTCCTATTCTCCTACAGCACACTAATGCAAAATGATTTAAAATATGTTCTATATGTGAATTAATCCACAATATATAATCTATTCTTTTTTAAACAACAATAAAAATGGCAAGCCAGCACATCCCCCTCCTACTCACACACACTTCCCTTCCACCACACACTCTTCCCTCCCACCACACACTTCACACTCTCACACACAGCTGTCTAGTTGGAGAACTGATGTGTGTGTCTCAGATATCCTGCGGCTCTTCACCCATAATCCTTTCCCAGGACAGCAGGGCAGTATTGATTACAAACCAGGCAGAGGAAACAGCAGGAGGAGGAGGAGAAGAGTACAGGGGAATAAAGGATAGAAGGGGGAAAGTGAGTGATATGGGAAGGGAGTTGGGAAGGAGAGGGTTGGGAAGGAGGAGAGGGGTGGGGGAGAGAGGAGATGAGGTGCATAAGGAGACACAGAGTTCTCAGGTTTCGTCTTCATCCAGCAGCTGTTGGGTTTGAGTGAGAGGGTTGTCTCCCGGGCTGATGCCAAACACAAATCCACCAGCGTCAAAACTGGACCATACCTCTATAACTCTGCTCCACCACTGACCCCAGGGCCAGTGCCTTTTCTAGGCATAAGCAACATAAGTGGCTGCTTAGGGCCCCATGGCCACTAGGGGGCCCCAACCCCCAATATGTTTTTTAGGGGGTCAGTCGGGGTCTCAACTTGCTGTTAGTTAGGATAGTAGAATAGACAATGTATCATTTCTAGTCTAGCCAGCGATCTAAACCTTGTAGTAATCATGGCTGAATTACTGACCGAGCACCCAAGGCCTAGAGGCCCTGACCTCCAGGGGCCCCCATTGTATTTGTTCATCACTCACTCAGATATCATATGAACATGGCATAAGTGGCAAAATGTGTAGAATTGCAGGAAATGTGTTTTAAAACTGCTAAATGTTTTCTCCATCCCTTGGCAAATCTCTCTTAGGGCCCCCAAAAAGCTAGAAACGGTAAGACAGATGCCTGATGACAGATTTAAGGGAGGACAAAATGGAGGGAACCCCCCCCCCCCTCTCCTCACCTCTCCTCTCACCCCAGGGAGGAAAGTGTACACCACACTGAAGTCATCGGGTCATACTTTCCCTTAAGACCCCCACTTAAAAACACACTGCAAACCCCCCAGTCTATAATGTATGTGAATGTAAATATGGTTGTAGATATGGTTGTGGCACAAATCTATAATTACATACCATTCTTATTTTCATATATTTCTCAGGCGTTTGCTGTGAGTGATCAGAATGTGTGTGCTGTGTGGTATGTTAATGTCGAGGAATCAGTTCAGTTTAACACATAATGGCGATGTGAATAGCCCAAAGCTCTTGTTTCCTACACAGGGAAAGTGTTGGCTGGGTGCAGGAAGAACGGAGGAAGGAGAGAATAACTTGGGAGAAATCCTGCTCTCACTGCCTGGAGCGATGTTCAGCTCTACCCACGCATCGCTCACAAAGGTCACTCAAACAGGTCTTTTTAACTATGTACACACACAAACACACACACACACGAATGGAGGATTGCACACACATGCATGGTGCACACAAGAACACACGCAAAGAGGAATACAGAAGATGGAAGGCACACAAACATGCGCCCACAAGGATCAGTCAAATAGGTCAGGTCAAGTTACACAGATGATGACAGCCACACATTTTACATGTGGGCTCAGTCCCCATCCCTCAACAGAGATGTATGCTCCTTCCGTATAACACCCTAACCTCTATCCCCTACATACATTTGGTCACCTCCAAAGCACTGAAAAATTCAACACATCATTTAACATCAACCCCTCCCACCTCAGAGACCACATTAACTTCCCAGCGAGGGGCAGAGGAAGTACACAACGTCAAATGCAAATAAAATAACAATCTAGAGACTTCAACAATGTATCATGATTTTTTTCATTCAGTCTCTTAGGACCCCAGTAATGGCCATCAATAAATCAAGCTGCTGTCACACTCTTAAGACCTATAGGGACCACTATATAGAGAGCCTATAGGTCTAGAAACACATGCACGTGCAAACGTATGAATACACACACACACACACACACACACACGCATTTCATTATTCAACACAGCATTATTCTCTGCAATTATTCTCTATAATTATGCTTCTACATAACTTGAAGTTATGACCGTAATATTGCTACCCATAAAACATGTAAATGTGTTACTAATATCATTTTTATGGCCATATCTTTGAGTTTGCAATAACAGCATCATTAACACATACACAAAGGCAACACAGCTAGGCCAATGGGGCCTATCTCTCCAACTTCATGGCACTCATCCATAAAATAGATAGTTGTGGGTGGGACTTACATGCTACTTCTAATGATGCGTTTCTGCTCACTGCCTCCCCCAGGTAGTTACGGGCCACACACACGTAGCTGCCGTCGTCTGGCTTGCTGCGTCGGCCGTGGACGATACGTAGGAAGAAGAGGGAGCCGCTGGGCAGCAGCATGCGGTGGGAACGGGGGTTGTCCCGGTCCGTCTCCACACGCTCCCCGTCCTTGTACCACTCCACCGTGGGGGCAGGACGCCCCTCCGCCTTGCAGTTGAGGGTGGCTGGCTCCCCCTTGGACACAATGAGGTCAGAAGGGTGCTCCACTATCCGGGGAGGGGAGTCATCCTGACGAAGACGAGATCCTGAGAGGAGAGTAGAGGAGAGAAAATGATTTGCTACACATACGACCACATAAGATAATATGTTCAGTAATACCACCTGACAATATCGATAAGGCTGGATTGATGATTGTCTGAGAAAAAAGCCTATAAATGAGAGCCAGGCCCTGACAGGGAGCACGCACACCATGTCACCACAAAACACAAGCCTGAATATCCACACTGACAGACAGGAGCCAGGGAGTGATTATCGCTAATTAGCTTTTTAATTTACACACTCTGTCAAAGGCTCTGTTCCTCTTAGATGCCGTTGGGTGGTGAGTGGGTAAAGGTTTTTTGTGACGTTTTTTATTGTTTTGGTGTTCGGTAGGGGTTTTTCGGCTATTTCGAGCACACATATATTTTACTTGAGGCAAGTCGAAGTTTGGTAGCTGAAGTCTACACCCTTGCGTTCGGTGATTGGTCAACAGTACTACTCCAAGGAGAGGGAACTATGGACGGGATACTTCAATGAAGTCTTTGTTGTTATTCAACTAGTTTTCATTAAAAAAAATTCACTTGACAAATACTGCACCAAACATTTTAGTAGGATGTAAAATTGCACGACTAAGAGCTCGGCAAAAATGTCAAAAGGATTTCCAGATTTCTTGATTTATCTTAGATTCCTTCAGACTACTTTGAGGAAGTGCATACTGGCTATGTTGTTGCTAAGGCATCTCAAGAGGGACAAACAGTAATATTGTCGCTTTTATATCATTTCTCAAGCGACAGTCTTTTAAGGGAGCATGCGAGGCACATACGTCCACTTCGCCTAGCCGAGTTCTGCTAGGAGCAAACCGAAACGAATATGCGAGTGCTTTTAGAGTGTTGATTGTGAGTCGAGGTCGACCGATTAATTGGAATGGCCGATTAATTCGGGCCGATTTCAAGTTTTCATGACAACTCGGTAATCAGCATTTTTGGACACCGATTATGGCCGATTACATTGCACTCCACGAGGAGACTGCGTGGCAGGCTGACTACCTGTTACGCGAGTGCAGCAAGGAGCCAAGGTAAGTTGCTAGCTAGCATTAAACTTATCTTATAAAACACAATCAATCTTAACATAATCACTAGTTAACTACACATGGTTGATGATATTACTGGTTTATCTAGCTTGTCCTGCGTTGCATATAATCAATGTGGTGCCTGTTAATTTATCATCGAATCACAGCCTATTTTGCCAAACGGGTGATGATTTAACAAGGACATTCGCAAAAAAAGCTCTGTCATTGCACCAATGTGTAGCTAACCATAAACATCAATTCCTTTCTTAAAATCAATATACAAGTATATATTTTTAAACCTGCATATTTAGTTAATATTGCCTGCTAACATAAATTTATTTTAACTAGGGAAATTGTCTCACTTCTCTTGCGTTCTGGGCAAGCAGAGTCAGGGTATATGTAGCAGTATGGGCCGCCTGGCTCGTTGCGAACTGTTTGAAGACCATTTCTTCCTAACAAAGACAGTAATTAATTTGCCAGAATTATACATAATTATGACATAACATTGAAGATTATGCAATGTAACAGCAATATTTAGACTTAGGGATGCCACCCATTAGGGGCGGCAGGGTAGCCTAGTGGTTAGCGCATTGGACTAGTAACCGAAAGGTTGCAATCCCCGAGCTGACAAGGTACAAATCTGTCGTTCTGCCCCTGAACGGGCAGTTAACCCACTGTTCATAGGCCGTCATTGAAAATAAGAATTTGTTCTTAACTGACCTGCCTAGTTAAATAAAGGTACATTTAAATTAGATCAAATACGGAACAGTTCCGTATTTCACTGAAAGAATAAATGTTTTCTTTTCGAAATGATCGTTTCCGGATTTGACCATATTAAGGACCTTGTATTTCTGTGTGTTATTATATTATAATTAGGTCTATGATTTGATATTTGATAGAGCAGTCTGACTGAGCAGTGGTAGGTAGCAGCAGGCACCTAAGCATTCATTCAAACAGCACTTTCCTGCATTTGCCAGCAGCTCTTCGCTGTGCTTCAACCATTGCTCTGTTTATGACTTCAAGCCTATCAACTCCCGAGATTAGTGCATATAAGAACATCCAATAGTCAAAGGTATATGGAATACAAATGAAATAGAGAGAAATAGTCCTATAATTCCTATAATAACTACAACCTAAAACTTCTTACCTGGGAATATTGAAGACTCATGATAAAAGGAACCACCAGCTTTCATATGTTCTCATGTTCTGAGCAAGGAACTGAAACGTTAGCTTTTTTACATGGTAAATATTGTACTTTTACTCCAACACTTGTTTTTACATTATTTAAACCAAATTGAACATGTTTCATTATTTATTTGAGTCTAAATTGATTTTATTGATGTATTATATTAAGTTAAAATAAAAGTGTTTATTGTTCATTCAGTATATAATTATAATTGTCATTATTACAAATATATATAAAAATCTGCCGATTAATTGGTATCGGCTTTTTTTGGTCCTCCAATAATCGGTATCGGTATTGGCCGACCTCTAATTATGAGTAACTGTGGAAACAATTGTGAACGTCGGTCTCTAATTCTAATTGAGTCTTCAAGTAGGCACATGTGTGCCTGTTAGGATATATAACAGCATGGACATCTAAATGTACAGTGTATGTGTGTCTTTGTCTCCTGGGTGAATGAGGAGTCTGTTTCTCTGTCCCTCTTCCAGGGTTGGATGTCACCGTGAACAAGTCAACAGGAACGCATTCCTCGTGTGGTGTGTCGGTTGGAAGTGGAGGAAAAATGATTGCTCCCATGACTGCCTCCAGCCCTACCCAGTACCCATAACCCTCCTCTTCTCCCCTTGTCTGTGTCGGCGACGCAGTGAGGCAACACCACACGACATGATTCTATCATTACTCTTAAGGAGATAAATGAGATCTTACAAACAGCACTCTGTCTCTCTCTGTAAGGATGGGAATACGTACTTAAGAGGGTAACCTGGGAGCGAGCTATAGCGTTTTGTTGGATGATGAGACTAGCTGAGCCATGACAGAATTATATGTTTTAGTAATAGGTTTAGTTTTCTGCATCTCCTGCTCTTTCAAGTACACACACATCTTTGCTAGTGTTATTTGTATTGGCATCTGGTAAAAATTCACTAAATCAATCCAATTCCACCTTCCTAAATCCAGTTGACTCTTCCCATTCCAATAGATGGATTTTCTAAAGCCTTGTGACTGGCAGGCTCCCTCCGTCGCAAACTGAGTGAAGCTGCCAGCCACTGTTCTCCCTGGGACACCACACTCCATAAGGCCACTCTCAGATGATCCCCAATACCCAGCCTACTCAAGTGTGCCGACTCCCTGCCTGTCTGACTTACTCTCTCTTCCGCTCGCTCACCCTTCCTCCCCCACACCCACCTCCACCTAGTGTTTAATGGGCCTAATGGGGGCTGGCTGGCTGGATCCATTCAGCTATAACCACAATCATAAAATCACACATAACCAAAGATCTCTGCTCTCAAAAACGCTTCTCGTTTCATTAGTCGTTCAATGAGCGTGTTCATGGAACTGCCTACGCAATTCATGCACTCAGTTTCACCCAAGTCCTGAGAGCAGTACGGAAACTGAAACAGACTAATGCTGATTAAAACCACCAAGGGCTTACTCTACTGCAGCCTTGCATACTGTATGTATGAGGAGTGGTTTGCTCACTATAACAATGGCTTCCACCGGTGGATTTAGCCCTGAATAAAGATCTTCCAACATCCTGAACTTTTTGAGATAACGTTTTCCCCAACAGAGCAGCCATGGTCTTGACAAACTCATTACTTGTTACCTTATCTCCCTCTCTGAGGTAAAACTGTACGCCCAGGCGACAGCAGCGCAGTGGCTGTCTGAAAGCAGTAATGCCATAGATACGCTTGACTGGGATTTAGCTGAAATCTGGCGACATAAAAACATATGAAAACACCACTATCTCCTTCTGCACTTTAACTTTGACCATATCAACTGTCACATCCATTTCGGCTGACATCCCTCTCCTACTGTACATAGCTGCTGGCTGGAACATTCATAAAGCGAAGTGTACTGAGAGAACCCAGTCAGCAAGAATGGTTATAGTAATACCATCACCAACCACTGATATTATCAACACACTGCACTAATTTTCACAAATCATAATGTCCTTTGTAGCTACAGTGCAAGTACAATTATACTTTTATAACGTATAAATGTATTTGAATTGCTGACTGGTGAACTGCAATGTGCACTTTCAGTGTTTGCACTTACCCAATGTCCACTTATCAGGAATTGACTGAATATGTGACCTGTTTTATTAAGCTAGGCGTATGTTGCATTTCACTACTTCACAAGAGGCATTTTAACATGGTTTTGTGTTTTTTTGGCAGAAATGCCTGGAATATGTGAACTTTCATGTGCCTTAAAACCTCTTCAACCTATGGGGGCGCTATGTCATTATTGGATAAAAAGACGTGCCCGTTTTAAGCGCAATATTTTGTCACGAAAAGATGCTCGACTATGCATATAATTGGCAGCTTTGGAAAGAAAACACTCTGACGTTTTCAAAACTGCAAAGATATTATCTGTGAGTGCCACGGAACTCATGCTACAGGCGAAACCAAGAGGAAACTCAAACAGGAAATTAGCAGAATTTTTGAAGCTCTGTTTTTCTATCGTCTCCTTATATGGCTGTGAATGTGCCGTGAACGAGCTTATGCTCTCTGCCGTTCGTCCAAGATGTCTGCAGCATTGTGACGTATTTGTAGGCATATCATTGGAAGATTGACCATAAGAGACTATATTTACCAGGGGTCCGCCCGGTGTCCTGTGTCGAAATTATTGCGTAATCTCTAGGTCCATGTGCGTTCCATTTCTTCAGAAGAGAAAGTCACCTGCCACGAACGATTTATCATCGATAGATATGTGAAAAACACCTTGGGGATTGGTTCTAAACATCGTTTGCCACGTTTCTGTCGATATTATGGAGTTAATTTGGAAAAAAGTTTGCGTTTTAATGACTTAATTTTTTTTTCTTTTTTTTTCTTACCCAAACGTGATGAAGAAAACGGAGTGATTTGTCAACACAAATAATCTTTTTGTAAAAACTGAACATTTGCTATCTAACTGAGAGTCTCCTCATTGAAAACATCTGAAGTTCTTCAAAGTTTTATTTGAATTTTCTGGTTTTTGTGAAAATGTTGCTTGCTGAATGTCAGGCATAATACTATGCTAGGCTATCAATAGTGTTACACAAATGCTTGTTTTGCAATGGTTGAGAAGCATATTTTTTTGAATCTGAGATGACAGTGTTGTTAACAAGCTTGAGAGCAAATAGATTTATTTCATTTCATTTGTGATTTTCATGAATAGTTAACGTTGTGTTATGCTAATGAGCTTGCGGATAGATTTACACAATCCTGGATACAGGTTTCTTTCGTAGCTAAACGTGACGCAGAAAACGGAGCGATTTGTCCTAAACAAATAATATTTTTGTAAAAACTGAACATTTGATATCTAACTGAGAGTCTCCTCATTGAAAACATCTGTTCTTCAAAGGTAAATGATTTTATTTGAATGTTTTTCTGGTTTTCGTGAAAATGTTGCCTGCTGAATGCTAACGCTAAATGCTACGCTAAATGCTACGCTAGCTATCAATAGTGTTACACAAATGCTTGTTTTGCAATGGTTGAGAAGCATATTTTGAAAATCTGAGATGACAGCGTTGTTAACAAAAATCTAAGCTTGAGAGCTAGCATATTGATTTCATTTCATTTCATTTGCGATTTTCATGAATAGTTAACGTTGCGTTATGGTAATGAGCTTGAGGCTGTATTCATGATCCCGGATCCGGGATGGCTCGTCGCAACAGGTTAATTAACCTCTTGGTGTTAGGGGCAGTATTTTCATTTTTGGGAAAAAAACGTTCCTGTTTTAAACGGGATATTTTGCCAGGAAAAGATGCTAGAATATGCATATAATTGACAGCTTTGGATAGAAACCACTCTATCGTTTCCAAAACTGTAGAGATATTGTCTGTGAGTATAACAGAACTGATGTTGCAGTCGAAAGCCTGAGAAAAATCTAATCCGGAAGTGCCCCAGGTTTTGGAAGCGCTGCGTTCCAATGACTCCCTATATGGCTGTGAATGTACCATCAACGAGCTTACACTTTCTACATATTCCCCAAGGTGTCTACAGCATTGTGACGTAGTTTTACGCATTTCTGTTGAAGAATAGCCGTATGGGGGCACATTGCGTAAGTGGTCACATGGTGGCTCCGAGAGAGATTCTCGCGTAAAGTGCAGAGGTAGCCATTACTCCAATCGGTCCTAGAGAAAAAGTAATTGTCCCGACGGATATATTATCGAATAGATATTAGAAAAACACCTTGAGGATGGATTCTAAACAACGTTTGCCATGTTTCTGTCGATATTATCAAGCTAATTTTGAATATTTTTCGGCGTTGTGGTGACCGCAATTTCCGGGCGATTTCTCAGCCAAACGTGAAGAACAAACGGAGCTATTTCGCCTACAAAAATAATATTTTGGGAAAAAATGAACTTTGGCTGTCTACCTGGGAGTCTCATGAGTGAAAACATCCGAAGTTCATGAAAGGTAAACGATTTAATTTGATTGCTTTTCTGATTTCCGTGACAAGTTTGCCTGCTGCTAGCAAGGCATAATGCTATGCTAGGCTATGATAAACTTACACAAATGCTTGTCTAGCGTTGGCTGTAAAGCATATTTTGAAAATCTGAGATAACAGGGTGATTAACAAAAGGCTAAGCTGTGTTCCAATATATTTCACTTGTGATTTTCATGAATAGGAATATTTTCTAGGAAAATTTGTTTGTTGCGTTATGCTAATTAGTGTCAGATGATGATAACGGGCCCGTTCACGGGCTGCGCGTCACTACAGGTTAAAGAGATGGGTGGTGCTAAAGCTGTGAATGATTTTGAGTGGGTGTAGACAAAGAAGAGCTCTCCATCAGGTGTACCAAAAATTCAAGGGCCATTTTCTCAAAAGAGGGGTTACAAGTTTATCATCTTTCAAAGCAGAATTACTTTCCAAATTGTTCCTCAACTGAAGTGTACGATATGCCATTTTCTATCTCTGAGTCTCCACTTTTATTCAATGTAAAAAACACAATTTCGAATCCAGATGGTAAGTCAAATATAGACTAATGATTATTGACCCTCTTGGACAATGGGAAAATTCTGCAGTACTACAAGGTTTATTCAAGCCAAACTCTCCAATCCAGGCAGATGATGATAAAGTGTCTTTCTCTGTGACTTGGCGACATCTCATCATTTTCCTGTTTAATCTCAGGCTTACTTTCATTCACACAGCGCTGCCAAGACCTTGCTCATTTAAGCACTCACAGACAGTCAAACAAATGGTAATTGCCCATGGCCTTGTGCCTAAAATCCTCTACTAACCCCACCATGTCACCCTCTTTCACACACAACACTAACACACATGCATAGGCAGCACAAAACCTCAAACCCAACTTAACAAAGTTAGAAAGAAAAGAGTGGCAAATCAATGAAGAGAGAGAGAGAGAGAGAGAGAGAGAGACATCTAATGGACCGTAGACACTTAACGCACAGTATAACACATGCTTCCCAATTGTAAAGGTATAGGAGTTTTAAAAAAAGCCATGTAGAATAAGAAATGGGGTGGGCACCAGTGTATATAGAAGTCAACAGCCATTGGGACATCCCCCATGCCTTAGGGCACCAACCTCCCTTTTCCCCAAATCAATGCTCTCAATGTGGACATGATAATCACCAACAGCTGCATGTCCAGTGGGGGACAACACGGTTATGAGTTGTCCTCAAGGGACAGACTGTGCTTACAGTATGGTCTGTGACCAGGGGACACAGTGTCCACATATTACAAACCAAAACAAATCAAAGGACCATAAGATCATTCAGCATAATAGTCTCCATGACAAGTTTTGCTACTTTTCAGACAAAGGATCTAAACTCCACCAGCTGCATGTCAGAACCCAGATCATCTGGGCATAACACACGTCTTCTGATGTTCAGGGTCCACCTGTATATAGATGCACCAACACAACAGCTTCGTCTTAAGAAGCTGTTAAGAAGCTCTTAAGAAGCTGTTAGAATGACATCAATGCAGTCTATGCAATTTGAAAATGTTGGGATGACAACTTATTATATATATAAAAAAAATGTGACAATAAATCGAAAACGGACACCTATTGAATATGTGAGTCACCTATGGGCAATTCATAACCATGCACAGAATGTCATTAAATTAAATCTGAAGAACTGCTGCATTAAATTATCAGCCAAGGGCAAAGTTAAACCTTTCATATCCTCCCTAATGATATACGTGCATGATATCAATTAGGAAGATTAAATTAATGAACTTTGGAATTAATCAGGAACCCCCAAACCAAGCATATGTATACATGATTAATTATTATGACTGTTCATCAATTTCAACAAATCGATCAAATAACACAGTGACAATATATTGCTCGTAAAATAGTCTGCAAAGCCAAGTTGAAAGGAGCAATCCTGGCATGCTGGAACTCATTGAGCGCGCAATGGGAGACCACACGTGCAACCCCTTTTCACCTGTCTTTTCCAACGTTTTGAAATGAGGAATAAACGGAACAACTGATGCAAAATACTGTTGTTACTGCAGGTGGTCTAATCAAACGGGTAGATGGAAAACGAAAAACAGGAAAACGCAATGTTTGTATTAGAAAGTTAATCGTGTAGACCAAATCAAGTTTAAGATATCAGGACTTACCGTTGATTTGGGTGTGCAATAGTCCACAGAAAAAGAAAAACCGTAGTAGACCCATTCTGGCATACTGTAGTAACCGTCCACGGTTTATCTGCACACAGATTTGTCCGATAGACTTCTTTATCTTGCAGATTGTCCGACTCTCAATAGTTTTGGTTCTTTGAACATGAAATGTGGACTTTTAATACAGTTGTTTATCGTGAAGTGTACAACGAAATCATTCACGAGACGACTTCATGTTTTCTCTCAAAGAGCGCACCGGATGGGCAGCCTACTTCTCCATACATAATGTTTATAGCTGGGTGTCTCACCAAGCAGACACCAACCGCGCAGAGCAACGATGTGCTCGTCTCATAACATCGCCCCGACCTCCCAGAGCCTATTTCATGCAATGTTCCGTCCAGCTAAAAGTGTCCAAAGCGAAGCAAACACTCAATATAGATTAGAAATAGTCAGAATGACCATGATTTTAAATATCACTTCGAATGAATGCGCGCTGTTATATCTTTACACTGTTGTGAGCCAACAGTGGTGGTTCCAGACCCGAGGTGAATGAATAGCTGCAGTTACAGCTCCCTCCTCGTAGAACTGGGAAACACTGGTACAGCAGTGGGCTATAGGAACGCAGATGCGCAGACTTCCATCAAACCAGTGCAAGATGTTGCCCCTATGCGATGATCTGAGGTCAGTTTGGGTTTACATTAAGATCTGAAGATAGACGATAAACTGATCCTAGATCTGAACTGTACACAGCCGACGGGGCAGCTACATACAGAGTGCTGTGGAAACCGCATACAAATTACATAAACACATTAGGCTATCACGATATTTATTTGCAAGATGTGAGTGCAGGAATGTTATTTGGGTTTGGTGTTTAATTAAATGGCTACCTTTGCAATTGGTATGCGTGTGATAGGCAGATTAAGGCAATTAATGGCACTGCTCTGTGCTCGTTATAACATCTGGAGTAGGCCTATATAGGCTAAACATCCATGGACAATAAAGTAGCGTCCCCTATCGACGACATGGCTATCTCATAGATCTCGTCTGGCATAGACAGAATGGGACTGCAAAGTGTTTTGTATATGGCAATTATCTCAGTCAATATCAATGACAAAATGACTGCTAATAACCCATGGCGCATACTGTCTCCTGGCAGCGGTCGATTCCTGCCACATGCATCAAAGGAATACAAATCCTGTGATATATTTTTATTGAACTGCGCATTCAATGTGTTATTTGAGCAAATACTCTTCCCAACAAGCACATTCAATAATGCTTATCTACTGATAATTCCGTTTGCTCGGTGGACTGAATTGAAATTTCCTGTGACTTTTTGGTTTAGTATAAAGGGAGTCATCATTTAGTGTCAGGAGTCATCCAGGTGGTGGATAAATGTGTATGCCTTTGTCGCTATTGAGGATAAGGTCAATCTGTTATGGTACTGTACTGTAGGTAAAGTGATGCTGTTCCAGGTAGATGGCTGAGTGCAGAGCACTCACAGCAACCTGTACTCAGGGGTAGAGGTAACATAGCAAACGAAAATATGGGACACTCAAATTAGTATGATACAGCATGTTTCGTTTGGTATGGTATGTATTCATTTGTGTATGTCCATCATCCGTTTTGTATGATATGTTATGAATTCAATTCGTACAATATGTCACAAATTTGCAATATGTATGATGTGTTACATATTCCAATTTCTTGGTGTGGCTATAACGTTAGTTAGGTGGTAGGTGGCTAAGCTAACATCAGCTAGGTTGCTAACGTTAGCTAGGCTAGGGGTTAGGCGGTATGGTTAGGGTTAAGGTTAGGGTTAATTTAAAGCGTTAAGGTTAGGAAAGGGGTTAGCTAACATGCTAACTACTGTAATTACAAAGTAGCTAACAAATGGTAAGTAGTTGCTAATTCGCAAAAAAAATATTTTAGTCACCCAGCCATCCACTCTGACCAACCAACCTCCTTTTGTTTTTGCCAAACGGAATATATCACACTCATTTTAGTGTCCAGAATGTTTATTTACTATGTTACGCCCAGTCTATGACACCAGCCTGCTCACAGGTAAGTGCTGTCATGAAGTGGAAAGAAACCATACCGTGATTGCTTCTGATGGGAGAGAGTGACCCTCTTCCCCTCACACTTCCCTTTCTCTACCTCTGACACGCACATCTGTGGACTTGTCCTTTTAGAGGATGCCTCCACATCTCCACTGCCATTATTAGCACTCTATCTGAAAGACACTTTGACAGAAACAAAACATTGATAAAAGTTTCATAAATGGAATGTTCTGAGGCGCATACTCACACACAAAAAAGGCTATAACACTAGTTCCATTGAGTAACAGTGAATATAGTTGTTGTTCGCCAAATAAGAGTTCATACAGCCCTTGGAAATGGAATGTTCTCTCACTCAATAATACATAACAATGGTTCATGAACATCTCAATGAAATCGGCGCAGGAACTCACTCACTCACTCACTCACTCACCACTCACTCACTCACTCACTCACTCACTCACTCACTCACTCACTCACTCACTCACTCACTCACTTGTGTTGTTCATGATTTTGTCAAAGGGTTATAGGCCTATAGCTTACCATGTCTCACGGCCAGTGGAAGTGATAGGTAGCCTAGACCCAGGAGGAAAATAGGATTTCTTATAGGTGCAGGTGAATAAAGGTGCAAAGTGATCATTGACGACTTCATTTATGTGAGGAGAAAAAAACGACCAATCTTTACGAGAAAAAACAATTTGGCTCAGTGTCACTTTGCACTTAACTTGTAGCAAGATAAATAGTCTAAAAGTCAGTCCAAACTTGACCTGACATAGCATACACATGTCTGTTCCCCTCCTTCTCTGTCAAAACTGAAAGGTTGGAACCAACTAAACACCCTTATTGGGAGAATCTCAAATGGTTTTGCTTGAATCCTCGCATCCTCTCCTCTGTCCTCTCCTCGTCTGGTTTTGAAAAAGTTAACTGAGGAGTGGAGGCATGGAGAGGAAACATGGAAACAAATGAGACTCTCCTTCTGCACTCATGTGCCATGAGACATGGAGTTTACAAGCAAGTGCGGACTGGCCATCTGGCATTTCAGGCAAATATCAGATGAGCTGGTCACATTTGTTTTTTTTAGCAAAATTATAATTTTCTATTATCTAGATCAGAATCTATCATTGTATTTGCAGGTCTGAGAAAAAAAATGCCTTTTATTAAAATGTCATGCAATTCTGTCAATTTACATATTAGCAGAATATTTTTTAATACCACACAAATGACCGAAATTACAGGCTATGAATGGACAGAGAATGGACAAATAATTCAATCTGAGACGTCATTAGGAATTTGAGCATGGTACTTTCAAAAGTTAGGACTACCATCCTACTCCAGACAGAGTAGTCCTACAAATGCTGAAAAAAGTCAGCTTTAACTGCGAGCTACTCTTCTTCTTCAGTGGCGTAACCCAATGAGAGTTGATCCCAAATGTTTCTCTAAAAGCTGTCTGGATTTAAACATCTTCTATTGTCTAGAAAGTGAATAGTTTAATATGTTTATAGTGACAGAATGACATTACTTCTTAAGCAAGGTAAATGTTCTGTCTCCTTGGCTATAGAAGGTTGTAGCTTAGCCTTTGAATGTAAAAAAACCCCAAAACAATGACATCCCCATATGCATCGGTGCCACGTCTTTCCCGGGAATTTTACAGCTTGTTTGTAGCATAAAGCATTGCGAAACAAAGTGCTGCTATAGATCACTTTTTATAAATCAGATCTGCTTTATTTTCTTCAAAATCTTAAGCAAACAAGGGGTAGGCCTGTGCTTTTTGCCATTTTCTTTAATAAAAGGTAGGCCTATGGCATACCCACTCATACCCCCTCAATTCGAGTCCTGGTTTTAACTTAACAGCCCTTTACTGACAGGTAGGCTATTTAAAGAGGTAGGCTATTTAAAGAGTGCATGGTGGTCGAAGGAATTAGCCGACAAATCTATGGATATCGCAGCCTATAGCCTAATTTCGTCTGTCAAACAGGTGAATTAAAAATGAGGATGTTTAAAATGAATTATGCCTACCCGAATTTGCTTACTTTCAACACCATGAGCTGTCAATTTCCGATTGATTGTGCCTCCGGCTGCTGCTTCAAGTTTTAGCTCCACCAGTGGCGGATTTAGGTATAGGCGACATGGGCAGCCACCAGGGTGGCATCTTGCCGGGGGCGGCACGGGGCGCTGCACAAAAAGTATTGTAATGGTGACTTTTGCACGATTGATTTTCTATCGCTCATTTGCATGTCACGTCAATTATATCATCACCGTGTGGGACTGTGGGTCACTTAACCTTGTCGGATTGGGCACCTTGATTATAGTTTGTGAGCTAGGCAGGCTACTGCCTGGGAAGGTCTCCCACTCAAAAGTATGAGATGGGGAGGGAGGAGGGGGGTAGGTTGACCTCAGGTCTCCTCACTGGAAGCCCGAGGTAGGGCAGCGGGGAAATCTATAAAATAGCGCACCTCTAACTTTGTACAGTACTAATGCAATTAGTAAGATCAGTCACACTACGAAATGCTACCAAATATCACAAATACTATCAAATATTGCAAAAATCTCCCTCACTAACTTTAAGAGTCAGCTGTCAGAGCAGCTTACCGATCGCTGCAGCTGTACACAGCCCATCTGTAAATAGCCCATCCAACCAACTACCCACTTCATCCCCATATTTGTTTTCCTGCTCTTTTGCACACCAGTATTTCTACTTGCACATCCTCATCTGAAAATATATCACTCCAGTGTAAATTGCTAAATTGTAATGACTTTGCCACTATTGGCCTATTTATTGCCTTACCTCCTTACTTCATTTGCACACACTGTATACAGATTTTAAAATTGTGTTACTGACTGTACGTTTTGTTTATTCCATATGTAACTCTGCGTTGTTGTTTTTGTCGCACTGCTTTGCTTTATCTTGGCCAGGTTGCAGTTGTAAATCAGAACTTGTTCTCAACTGGCCTACCTGGTTAAATAAAGGTGAAATACAAAAAATATTTTCTCATCTTTGCACTCTCCTTCTTAAACTTAATAGAACATAGGCTATAGGCTTGTCCGCCTGCAAGAAATATATATTTTTGTCACTACACCTAACAAGCAAACAAAAATCAGAAGAAGCCTTTGACTCTCCTCCTGAACTGCCACTGTAGGCCTACACAGCACAGCATTGGTTAGGCAGCACACAAAAAAAGGTTTTCATCAGCAAGAGCAGAGCAAGCCAGGGCTCAGGGTTGGAATATTCGTTGCAGTGTGTAATCAGCCTGGTTTTATTTACACCATCCCAGCAGCTATCTTAGAAATATATAACTTTGCTCTGTGCTTCTCCAATCATGCACATCATAGCCCATGGCCTATAGGCTATGGATCACCTGGCTGAGACCACACTAAATATCCAATAGGCTATGGATCACCTGACTGAGACCACACTAAATATCCTATAGGCTATGGATCACCTGACTGAGACCACACTAAATATCCTATAGGCTATGGATCACCTGGCTGAGACCACACTAAATATCCAATAGGCTATGGATCATCTGACTGAGACCACACTAAATATCCTATAGGCTATGGATCACCTGACTGAGACCACACTAAATATCCTATAGGCTATGGATCACCTGACTGAGACCACACTAAATATCCTATAGGCTATGGATCACCTGACGGAGACCACACTAAATATCCTGGAGGCTATGGATCACCTGACTGAGAACACACTAAATATCCTATAGGCTATGGATCACCTGACTGAGACCACACTAAATATCCTATAGGCTATGGATCATCTGACGGAGACCACACTAAATATCCTATAGGCTATGGATCACCTGACTGAGACCACACTAAATATCCTATAGGCTATGGATAATCTGACTGAGACCACACTAAATATCCTATAGGCTATGGATCATCTGACGGAGACCACACTAAATATCCTATAGGCTATGGATCATCTGACTGAGACCACACTAAATATCCTATAGGCACACTTGATGTTGTGCTCCCAGCAGAGAATCAGAGATGAGTGGCAGCATCGGGCACACATCGATATATAGCATAATAAGCAACATTAATCTAAAACACAAGGGAGAAAATGGTGTTAGAAATGCCAGGGCCGATTTTTTGTCCCAGTCCGCTACCACTTACAGGGGTGGAATCCCCAAATAAATGCGTAAATGGATAAAAACAAATGTAACTAGTTGAGCAAAACATTTTAAGTAGCGAAATCCTTTTTATTTATTTTTTACATGTGCTTGACCCCCCCCCCCCTTGAGAAACAACAGCTAATTCAAAAACACTTCTGCTCTAGCTGCCCGGAGGATACTCTTGCACATCCTCTGCCGAAGTAGGTAATCAAGGAAGTGAGCATACTAATCGGTTCACCTACTAACAAATTGAAACTCTTCTAGACCACTTATCAATTTCCGTGCCCTGGGGGAGTTGAGGAGAGGACAGGCTTTTTCCCAATTGAGAATCTCCTTGGGCAAGTTCCCTTGCTCAGTCAACGGATTGCACAGGAGCAGTTTCCCCTCCCTTGCATGCCTGCCTCACCTGGGACAACCTTAGGTATTCCTGTTTCTCTATGGTCAAAAGACTACAATAACCACAAGGTTGAATGACAACAAGGGCAACCGTAACTGCAGTTGTTTAAAGTGATGTTACACAGTTTTGTATACTTTTGAGCCAGTAGTTTTGAAAGTAGCACTCAAGAGCCAAAAAGGGTCCCTCGAAAATGTGGCACAATTGTGTACACGTCACATTAGTGTATCACTTTGTTGCACATGCTTTGTTGTGTGCACTGAGCAGACTTGGGCCCGCCCTGCAACCTCATTGGACAATACGGCCGACCTGATCCCAATAACAGTTGTTTTGTTTTACAAGCTGCCTTCCTCAAACTAGTAAGCCAAACTTCTTCCAGTAATTGAGCAGTAGAAAAGTTATATTTACAGTATATGTTTGCATTAAATAGCCTTGTGTACTCCTAATTTTCATATTGATTATACATGATCATAGTGCATTGTATAGAGACAGGCTTTCAAAGTCACGTACTGGCACATGGCTTCAGTGTTGTGAATGATCAATTGTGCAATCAAGCCAACAGAGGATTTCAATAGTTGGCATTACAGGTAGGCCAATATTTTCTTGTCTCGTAAGTGGATGAAAACAACAGTGCTTGTGTAGCCTACATGTTGAGAATGTAAAAGTTGTAACCTGTCACAGAGGGGCCAGGACCCACTATGTGTGGACTCTCGTATAATCTACATTTACATTTGAGTCATTTAGCAGACACTCTTATACGGAGCGACCTACAAGAGCAATTAGAGTTAAGGGGGAATATCAGCCCAAATCTGTTAACCGCAATCTTTCCAGCAAATTTACTCCCCCACTCTGGTCTACACATAATCATGATTTTGTAAACATGTATGTTTTTCTCTTTCACAAGGATGTAGTAATGACAGTATCAGCTACTTAAGACATTGTCTTGAATTTAGGTTTTGCCTTTAGATTTCAAGAAAATGAACATCTAAGGACAACCTTTTTCACTTCTCCCTTTGACTTGCCAAACCCTGGGTCTGTTCTGTCCAGTCTGCTTCAGGAGGCATTCGAGGAAGTATTAGACTGTTGGGCCTCTGGCTTTGAAAACTGTGGCTGCGCAATTCGTGGCTATTTTGCTGACGCAGGCGGTGACTCCGGGTTCATCGGCAACAAGTTGGGACACTGCAGTTGACATGTCGAGTGGATCAATTTTGCCTTTCAAAATGTGTTGCATTACAGGGATAAATTGTCCGATCTGTGCTTACATGTAGACGGCATGAACTTTACAAAAACCACGAGATCAAAGGCAATGACAGTTTTTGATGAAGTCGCCATCAGGTCAATGCAGTTGCTTCTCACACACTGCAACATGCAGCCATCGGCTGGCAAGTGGGAGGCACTATTCGTTTTGCCTTTCAAAATGTATTGCATTACAGGGATAAATTGTCCGATCTGTGCTTACATGTAGACGGCATGAACTTTACAAAAACCACGAGATCAAAGGCAATGACAGTTTTTGATGAAGTCGCCATCAGGTCAATGCAGTTGCTTCTCACACACTGCAACATGCAGCCATCGGCTGGCAAGTGGGAGGCACTATTCGTCAACCAATCATTAGGATGTTTTTGGTTGACCCACGGATACGTGACTAAAGATGTGACTGAAACAGGATTCAACTTTGTAGCAATTTGTAAAATCTACAGGGAATATAAAGTGCTATTTGTGACCTCTCTCTAACCAATTAACTGTACACACGCTATGTTTTCAGTTCGTGAGTGTGTGATATGGGGATATAGAAAAGTTTATGTCAACATTTATAAAGAAAAATGTTGACACTGCCATGTTGATGTGAGCCTTGTTGTTATAAAACCTCTAGGCCTACAGTGTTCGACTTTCAACTTTCACAGATTCACCTCCGCTGACATTCGTCTACAACACACCCACTTTTTCTGGCTATGAACCCAGCATGAACCGGTAGGAATTAACCCATTGGGTGATGCATTTCACTGTCTGAACAGCGTAACGTAACCCCTGTGTCAGGGAGGAGGCTTGCTCCCTCATGCATGCTCTTTGCACGTTCACCCAGCAGCGTCGGGTTGACTCTCACAGGTAGGATGAAAAAGACTACATGGACCATGATCCTTTGCTAGTTACGGCCACTTTCACCATGATCCTTAGTGATTTCTTGTGCCGTTCACCCCTATTCAGCAATGGGCGCATTCGAGCAGATCACTTTTGTCAAGACGTTGACGAACGTTGGTCACCATCTTCCAAAGTGTGTTGCATTATGGTTATAAACATTTTCCCACATGTGGACTGCATGACCCTTACAACAACCATATGATCAAAGATCATGAACTTTCGATTGCAGTCGACTCTAAATTTCTGCAGTTGCTCCTACCCAACTGCAACTTGAAGTAGGAACCAAAGCATTGTGCGAGATAACCTTTGTCTGTTTTTTTAGAGGCTTCATCTGTGTTCGGGAAACCGTCCCTTAATGAGCAAGTACCCCATACACCAGTTGTGGGGTCAATACCATGTGCGTTATACTGCTTGGCATATTGCTTGCCATATTGTTTACTCAATAACTTATGTGAACTGATGTACAGTGCATATATAGTATAATACTTTTCTGTAAAGTGAGTGTTTTGTCCTTCATGTGATTGAATCAAATGTGATTCTTTAGATGCTTACTGACTGTATTCTATACCATCTACTGCATCTTTATGTAATAATATGTATCACTAGCCACTTTAAACTATGCCACTTTGTTTACATACCCTACATTACTCATCTCATATGTATATACTGTACTCGATACCATCTACTGCATCTTGCCTATGCCGCTCTGTACCATCACTCATTCATATATCTTTAGGTACATATTCTTTATTCTTTATCCCTTTACACTTGTGTGTATAAGGTAGTAGTTTTGTAATTGTTAGTTAGATTACTCGTTGGTTATTACTGCATTGTCGGAACAAGCACAAGCATTTCGCTACACTCGCATTAACATCTGCTAACCATGTGTATGTGACAAATAAATGTGATTTGTTTTGACAAAAGCAACATAAAGGTTGAGAATGAAAGAAATACACTCTAGGCAGTATTGATGGTGACATGGACTCCAACTAATCACATCCGTTACAATTCCATGTTGCACAATCACAAATAATAATGAGGAAGGTACAAGGGCGTGAAGTAATGGCCAACAACATAGCATATCCCATATGCTGCAAAAACACATATGCTTTCATTCTAGTAGCCTATGCACTCACTACCTGGTTATATTTTGGTAAAACCATCACAGATATATAATGTTAGAAAGAGCTAGGGCTGGTATCTAATGTCCTTATCTTCACGACATTCATTCCTTTGAACCATGTTGATCATCTTCAGCTTCATGTAGGAGAAGTGGAATTTCGATAGCATCCACTTCATTGGCATTAACAAAGGCGAATGCCATGTCTGCCATTAGGCAGGTTTCCATTGACCCAGGTTTTTTAGACCATAGCAATGTTGCAACAACAAAAATATTACGACACATGTAATAGAAACTGCAGATATAGGAGACATTTTCTGAGGATCACCAACGTTTTAATCCATTCGACAGGGGTGGATATTTGTGGGACTAACTTTATTGCGGCAAATGATGGAAACAATATTTTTCGAATAAATTGATGAATACTTTTGAAGCTACACGGTGTCACGGCTGGCTGAAGGACTGGACCAAGGTGCAGCGTGGTAAGCGTACATTTTCTCTTTATTAAAAATGACACAGACAAAACAAAGACCAAAACCAAACCGTGACGCTTTGGGCTATGTGCCCTGAACAAAGTCAAAGTTAACTTCCCACAAAACAGGTGGGGGAAAAGGGTACCTAAGTATGGTTCTCAATCAGAGACAACGATAGACAGCTGTCCCTGATTGAGAACCACACCCGGCCAAACACATAGAAATAGAAAATCATAGAACATAGACTTCCCACCCAAATCACACGCCGACCAAACCAAAATAGAGACATAAAACGCTCACTACGGTCAGGGCGTGACACACGGGGCACGTTGATGTCATCACGTAACTATAAGCTCCTTGTAATTGTAAATGCCTACTGATTGCAAAATAACAATTTTAAACTATATGAAAATGTATTTGCAGGACAAGGATTGTCCTGACTTTCAAGAATGCCTGAATTCCTTCACTTTGCTTTTCTGGTTGGTTGGCAAGTTTCACCATCCAATTATTTCAGATCTACAGGAGTGCAAGTCTCACCATGGCAATACGTTGGCACATGAGAATGATTTGAATATGGCAAATATTAGTCAATTATTGCATTCCATGTATGCTGACTTTCTCGGGCTACTTGAGACATGAAACAGATAGGGGGGAGGGGGAACAGGCTGTTGCCAATTTATTAATGCACAATTTGCCTAAATGGGTAATGGAAACACTTGAACCACTACATTTTTATTCATACTGTAGGTTTTTGCACATTTCTATAAATATTTTTGATGTGACGTCATTACGATTTTATTGACACAGATAGTTCAATGCAAACGCACCCTAGCAGGCAATTGTCGCATCTATTTTCAATGCAAATTTGTAAA
Source organism: Oncorhynchus nerka (assembly GCF_034236695.1). Lineage (NCBI taxonomy): Eukaryota > Metazoa > Chordata > Actinopteri > Salmoniformes > Salmonidae > Oncorhynchus > Oncorhynchus nerka. Next base: position 57,869,740 of record NC_088405.1, on the reverse strand, counting down.
TGTCGACAAAAAAAATCACTGGACAACTTAATGGAAACATAGCTAGCGTTGCATTTCCTAGAAACAGCATAAGTTGTCCTACTTGCTGTCAGTGCGTACCACCCCTGACTTTACTCAACTGTCGGCTACTTTTGGATTAGCACTCAAACGTGCCCAATATGGTGTGCTTCAAATTCAAATACTTCCGGCTTCATGCGCCATCGGGAATTTTCCATAAATACAGATGGATGATCTCAGCACTATCACTATCTACTGGTTTTAATGGCTGTGTTTGAGAGCATCAAAACGACTGCAGGTGACTGCTGACTGAGTGATCTACAAGTCACCTTGCATCATAAATAACAACTCATTATTATTTGTAGATCAGGCAGTCAGTCACAATTTACCCATGAAACATTGTGGTTTTGATCCTCTCAAACACATTTTCCATTGATCATTCTTGAGATGTTTTTACAATTGGAGTCCAGCTGTGGTAAATTCAATTGATTGGACATGATTTGGAACCGCACACAACTGTCTATATAAGGTCCCACAGTTGACAGTGCAGGTCAGAGCAAAAACTAAGCCATGAGGTCGAAGGAATTGCCCGTACAGCGCCGAGACAGGATTGTGTGTCGAGTCACAGATCTGGGGAAGGGTACCAAAAATCTATGCAGCATTGACGGTCCCCAAGAACACAAAGGCCTCCATCATTCTTAAATGGATGAAGTTTGGAACCACCAAGACTCTTCCTAGAGCTGTCAGTCGGAGATTTCAAAATTCCCATTTCCCAGTTGTTTTGAACGTGTCGATAGTATCCCTATATATAAACATGTGGCATCAGTTATGTATATTATCCCCACTTTTCATGTACATCATCACAAAATGACTCAATGCATTCATATGTGGTTGACAAATAACAATAGATAGGAGCCTAAGTATCAGGAAAGAAAAACATGACAAACACGATTATAAGAATGATAAACTGTTCTAAAAAAAAAACTTCTCCATCGCTACAATGACAATGGATAGGTTCCCAAACGATTACAATCGTGGTTTTCCGGGCTAGGACTATGGCTACCGGTGTGGCCATGAGGTGGGAATAAGATAGAGGACAGGAAAAAAAGGAGAAAAGTGGAACATATAAATAAGGAATTTGTGTATGCACAAGCATTCTGGAAGACCTGATGAAGGAAAAGCGCTACAAGAAAGTTGAATGTGACTAGAGTGAGGATGAATTATCTGCGGTGGCAGGTGAGGTAAAGACTGCAGAGTTTGAGCCATGTCCTGATGATGACAAAGATGATTCCGGCACAGTGGGAGTGCGATTTTTGGAGATAATGGATCCTTGCCTTCTGACTCGGAGTGCAGTCGTGACGATTTTGTTTTTGTTTTTCTGTTGCCCAAAGGGAGCATGTGCTCCGCACCACATGACTGGGGACAAGAACTGTGACATGTTTCCCACTCCGGAGTACTGCTCCGTTGAAAGGAGTGATAACTGGAGTTGAAGATTCCCAGTGTCTGTGACACCCGCCGTTTGGTGCGATGCAGACCCGGGAGAGCTTGGTGAAACAGAGAAGACACTGTCTGTACTAATGAGTCTTTACCAGATAAAGTCAAGTTGGGATGTGTCAGTTATCCCGTGAGCACTTTTGTCCCGAATCCATTACGGTATTTTAGATGTCAAGCTTATGGTCATGTGGTAACAGTGTGTAGGATGGAGATTCCTAGATGTGAGAAGTGTGCAGGAGGACACGAGACAAAAGAATGTGTTGTATCAGTGGGAAAAGTTGGGTGTAAAACTGAAGGGTTCCCCATGGTGCTGGAGATCAGAGGTGTCCGGTGAGAGAAAGGCAGGTTGAGGTTGCCACGATCAGAGTAGTGCAGAAGGTGTCATATGCTGAGGCAGTGAAGAGAGAAGTAGAGGAAGATGTGTCCAGGGTGAGGTTATCCTAAGAGGACCCCTGTGAGTAGGACGAGGCCAATAGAGAGCGATAGGAATAACATGTAGTGCTTCAGTAAGGCTGTTTTTTTATGCTCATGGTCATGGTTGTCAATTGTACCTCAGGAATGGAACGTAAATCACAGACGATAGATGTTGTGGCAGCAGCTGCAGAGAAGTACTTGGGTGTACGAGATTTTACTGCAGAAGAGTAACAAGATGTTTTGAATGATAGTGTCCCATCCTCCCAGACTGCTGGCCTGGTGTAGGATCAGATAGAGCCAAAGTACTGGAGTAGTGGTGAGGTTTTTGGTAGGTTAGGGCAATTTTTCACAAAGTGAATTCATACTACAGGATAGTAGGCTGATACACAGCCAATACAGTAGGTGACGGAATAATATTTGTTTGCAGACTGCCATAATACCAAAGAAGAAGAAGATTACCAGCCCTCCCCTGGGTATTTGCACACAAACGCCTTGGAGAGCAAGGCAGTGCTACAGGTATCAAAAACAACGTTAATGTATAGATGTCCTTTGTTGCCAAATCACGGCCTAATTAGACCTGGAGCATTCGCAAATTGCAAAATCAATATAATCAACTAGAGAACTAGACATTAGCGGCAGCAAAACACTCCAAAACACTTTTTCAGTGTGGGCTGTAAAGTAGGCGACACATTTTATGTCCGACTGTCTTTATAACATGAGAGAATTTGCTTGTAGGGGAAATGTGGCGCTATAGTCATGTGGTAATGTCTGTATCTGGGCTCAGAGACTGTTCAAATACTGGGATCTACTAGAGAGATCAAGAAGATGTGACTTTCTGCAAAATACTAAATCTATGTCAAGTTCAAACGTGAGGCAAAGATGCATTGCAATAGATGGTAAAGAGAAAGCCTCTCCTTTTTGGTGATCCCCTCTTCCATTTTCATGAGGTCTGTTACAGCTCTAATGAAATGGCCCATTCTAGTGCACTGCATGTGCTTCCAACCCTCCTCAGCCTGGTCAATACTGGTCAATACTGGTCAATACAATTATAAATGCAGTTCATTGTCATGAGATGAAAGTGAGACAGGCTGCATTAGGAGCTATTGGTCCAGAGAGGGAAATTAAATCCCTTTTTTTCCTCAGGCCAAATCAAATTAGAATTGTTGATAATGACAACATTAAATTGCAGACGATTATGGAGCAGGCTGTGCTAACCGATATTAAATTTCACTATAGATGTAAATGTTATGTTTATTAACAGAGGTTTTGAGTTGTATTGCTGTCCTTCCATATTGTGGCCATGGAAACTGCATCTGAATTCCCACCACAGCACAAGGCCGCTGGCTATTCATTGGCACCTTGCGCAACACACCCATTCAATAGAGCATTTTACTCCCCTTATTTGCCCATCTGACACAAAATGATGATTTTTCTCTCTTTTGAATCCAGAAACAGCTAATCCAGGAGCAGAAACATCATCCTGGTCCAAGCCCATTTCCGAAAGAGGTCCAGACTGCTATCGCGAGTACTTGTAATAGGATCAAGCCTGCTCTATATTTGATTTGAGTCTATTAGTCTACTTATTTCTAGATCAGATGAAAGACCACGAAAGGCTGCACTGTATGTGCAGATGAATTCACAGTGTGAATGGATGGGCAGACTAATAGGCTGCAGGCTGACACTGCAGGGATCCCAGTCTACAGAACCCTGCTACACAAGAAGAGCAGCGCTCATGGCATAGACTGGCTAGACTAGATATGAGAACACTGCCCTTGCAGACAAGCTCTGCCTCATTTTGAAGTGATTCAGGCGTTGTTTTGAAGCCTTTATTTGGCACTCAATGACCTATGGCTACCCATGATCTCTCTGTCAAATGTCATTAGTACCGATAACCTTTTCACAACTAATTGAGAGACACAGATTATAAACGAATCAGCGTAAAGACATGCATGAGTACCTAAACCACACGCAGCATATAATGTGTTTCTCTGGTGGCCACAATGCACATGACCAACACCCTGCCCAGTACACACACCACTTAGACACCAAACACAAAATCACATAAAACAATTATATACATTGCAGATCATCTCAAACCTTGTGTTTTATTATCAGGCTTTTGTACAGGCCCCTATCAATAGGCCTCTGACAATAATAGTATTGTCAAACGTGCTATATTAGTTTCTGGACTATATATTACTATAAGGAACAGCTCCTTTTGTACACTTCAAAGTAAAAGCGGGGAATTTGAATGGGCCTTTGAAATTCCCTCCTATTTCTTCTACTTGATTTCTTCCCCAGAGCGTGGAGCTGAGGTAATTAAGGCCATAACAGAGGCCTCTAGTGGCAAAAATGCAATATTAGCACGGGCAGCGCTATTGAGGGCTTCCACCATTTTAATGTAATCAACTGGGTGGTACCTCCAACTTCATTGACTGATCCCTCCTGGTGACCCGGTTGGAGTCATGTCCGACCGGGTCATCAGGAGGGATCAGCCAATCGTGAAGAAGAGAATTGACTACTTTAATAATGGAGATTGTGTGAATGGAGCTGCCTATTCTGTCACAGACACTATAATGGCAAAGATGAGTCCTCTATTTATCTCATAATTAACTTGGTGATACCTTGCGTGTGGCCAGTGCAGATAGGGCCACACATGCTTTATGTTCAGACTGAGGCTGAGAGAATGGCCAGGACAGAGAGAGAGACGTGTGCTCTTGTGCTCTTGAGGGGCCAAAACTGTTTTTGTCAAAGTTTCCTCCAAACCCAGATATCTTCCTACTCCAGCCACAGCAGACTTCACCTTTCATCCTGCTTCCATCACAGAGACAGACGTGTTGCCAGGCAACGTTTGAGTGCCCTCCCTCACCAACCCAAACTCACACACACACACACACACACACACACACACACACACACACACACAGTGTGTCAAGGTCGTGGGCCTCTTTGTCCGCACCATTACCCTCTCGTCCCTATGTTTGTCCAGCCCCGCCGCGTCAGGGGGAACAGATGGTGTTAGTGACAGAGTGGTGAGGGCCAGGAACAGTCCACACACACGGCCAGCCTAGTGAGAGTGGACACCTGTCATGACCATGCATGCCAGCCATGGGGATGAGAAGCAATGGTCTCAGTGACCAGTGACAAACCTCTGTCTTACAGTTTAGAAACCTGTTATAAACACCGGGCATGGACCCAGAGCTAACTCAGACCTCATGTAGAGCATCAGTCTGTAGAGTTATCTCATTTTCTTCATCATGTTCTATCTGCTTTAGTTTCCCTGTTGTTTTTACCATAGGGTGTTTTCACACAGAGGAAACACCCTATCTTTGCTCGCAACCTCAGCTGTAACTCAAGTAGATGAACAATGTCTTTCAGATCTTCTTAGAAAAGTAGGGCGATATGGGCCTCCAGTTGCCTGTGGGTGCCTGACTCACTGCATGAAGCACAATCGGTCCCATTCAGACAGCCACCGTGCACAGGTCAGAGGTCAAGATGTTATTTTCTGCAAGCCGCACAGTGTAAAAAAAAAAATGCTACATGACCTGTGTGCATTAGACATGGAAAACATACCTTAGTTTCATAATAATTACTGTAGGATCCATTGGAATGTCTCTATTGGTTTTGCTTGTTTTTGAGACAGTGGGTGTCATATCCTTAAATGTGAACCCCAATTTGTTTCATTTGAGATCCTCCCGTTATTATCTGTCATGCAGTCCAATAAACCCTGTTACTCGTATCCGTCAGGACACCTCATCGAGCTAACGTTTGCTTTAGTCAGATGACTCTGGCTGTTATGGTTATTAAAGTGAGGTTTCATAAAATGGTGTGGTGCTGGCAAACGGTCGACGCTGGCAAAATGTCCAATAAACTGAGCCTGGGGAGAAAAACAGAATTTATGTTGTCAAGGAGATGAGCTATAACCTTCGACCCTCTCCCTGTGCCTGTGGGGAGGTCATGTGACTCTCTCGCTGTCTCAGATTGATCCATTTCCCTGGACTACAGCATCATGAATTTCTAGATCAATGGGTAAATGGAGTGCAGCGCCACTCTCCTGCCCTGCAGGGTCTGCCTGACAACGTCTCTCAACAGTCACACAACATATTAGAGCCTCCGTCAGCACAGGTTGACTCTCAGCATATGTTGGTATAAACTATAGCCTAGACTGCATGCTTATGGTCGTTATTTCTAGTGGTCTACAGTAATATGTTCTCTTAATGTGAATGGTACTAGTATAACTAATACTACTATGTTCCCTTTAAAAAATGCATCCTAACTCTGGGAAAGGAGATTTCACCCGAATTGTACCATTCCTCTTAGGACACATTTTATGTAGCACATTGAGGGCTCTCAGGACTTCTTCTCTCGAGTGTAGGGCTCATTTTCTCCCTGAGTATTGGGTGGTGTCCATCTATTACTCCCAGTCATTTTATACATCCTACCAGCAGCCACAGACAGCCCCTCCAACCCCTGTGAGGAGGCTCCATCCTCTACGTTCACCACTGGAGTGCAGAGACAGGGACCTCTACGTTCACCACTGGAGTGCAGAGAGAGGGACCTCTACGTTCACCACTGGAGTGCAGAGAGAGGGACCTCTACGTTCACCACTGGAGTGCAGAGAGAGGGACCTCTACGTTCACCACTGGAGTGCAGAGAGAGGGACCTCTACGTTCACCACTGGAGTGCAGAGAGAGGGACCTCTACGTTCACCACTGGAATGCAGAGAGAGGGACTTCTACGTTCACCACTGGAGTGCAGAGAGAGGGACCTCTACGTTCACCACTGGAGTGCAGAGAGAGGGACCTCTACGTTCACCACTGGAGTGCAGAGAGAGGGACCTCTCTTCACCACTGGAGTGCAGAGAGAGGGACCTCTACGTTCACCACTGGAATGCAGAGAGAGGGACTTCTACGTTCACCACTGGAGTGCAGAGAGAGGGACCTCTACGTTCACCACTGGAGTGCAGAGAGAGGGACTCAATCCCAACAGCACAGCCATTTAAATGCATTAAAGGTGAAAAGGGCCCAGTTCACCCATTGAAAGAGTTTCTTTGGGAGATGGCGGTGGCAATATGACTCTCAGGATACACAGAGTGCTGGAGCAGAGTAGAGGAGGAGTTGCTAGGTTATCAAGCGCAAGGACATTTACACAATTTGTTTTTCCTCTGGATGAGCGCAAGGAAGGGAAAAAAAGGACGGGAGGGAAAAAAAGTGAGAGAGGCTGAGAGGAATCAGACGAGAGAAAACCCACAGTCTGCTGTCCTCTTTACGTGCCCAAAACGGCAGATAATAGACTTCTCCCATGCGTGTAAACATTGCATTTCCATCGAAATGGCCTCTTTCCCCCATCTCTGGCGGGTAGTCAGGGGTGAGGGAGGGATGTGCCACTTGCCTCTTAATCCTGTGAGCCGTTCCTAGAACTGTGCCAATGCTCCGGTTTCAATGTCTCGGCTGGAAGAAGCAAATTATAACAAACACACACACAGCAAACCGGCAGCAGAGACTCATGCTGGCGGGCAGAAAGACAACGATCTCCAGCCTTCCACCTCCCTCTGCTTACCCCTGGCTCCCAACACTAAACAAACACCTCTCACTGCTCATTTGCATTATGGGTTATCTTCACCATCACCCCCGGCCACTTTCTAAATGCATTGCTGTTATGCCCTTTATGTTTTGAGAGCTTCAATAAATTTTGTCTTCATCTCCTCTTTTCCATAGCAATTTCCTTCCTTAGACCTCATCAGAGTAGATCTGCTCACTAGGATGCAAAACAAATGCTCATTACAGAGGATCAGAAAAGCTATTAGAAGTTTGCTGAAGGGCAATCACATGAATGAAGACCATCCAACTGAAGACCACTGTATTGTGCTCCTGTCCTGAAACACTTGGTGAATGTGCTGGCACCGTTGGTAAATGGACATTCATTGCCAGCCTTAGAGGATAGTGATGGTGATGTCCCTGGTGTTTGAATACCAGAACCTGGTAGCAGTAATACTGTACAAGGGCATCACAACTCAAGGACATCATAATTTGTAGTCATAAGTTTGGATGGTTGGTTTATCCTGAGGAGGAGTTTAAGATATCTCTCTCACAAACTAAAGCTCTCCACTCTGCTTGTCTCAACTTCCTGCAGACTGAACCTCAGCAACAACAGTTGCTGTCTTCATTGTACTGTACTGCACTGCTGCCCCCTACAGATGAACATTGGTACTCACACCACAGGGAGAACGTAATCCAGCATGCGGTGTGCACATATACTGAGAATGTTTATCTCTCCAAAAGGACATCATTGTGATAACCCATGTAATGCTGGCCAATGGCAATGTGGAAATGGATGAGTTAGGTCGGCATGACATTTATGATAATGTATGCCTCTTCGATCGCCACTATTACAATGTCCACACTATCTATTAAATTAATAAATAAAACCAATGCTGCTGTCTCAAAACAAAACTGCATTTCCATAAAATAATCCAACAAACATTGTGTAGGCACTATCTAAAATCCCTGACACTCTATTACCCACGGGCCACGAGACAGAAACTGACAAGTGCCTTCATTATATCTAGCAGGTTCTAGACACTTGTCCATCTTGTGCTGTTGTTGTTGTTGGTGGTGGTGTTGGAGGTAACAGAGAGAGAGAGAGAGAGTAAAATGTAGAGCTGTTCATGCAGAACATAGACTCAAAGCAGACAGCACACTCCAGACTGCAAACAAAGACAGAGGAATCAATCAAACACATTTGCATTCATCCCCAGAGAGAGTGGTGCCTGTCTGCCTGCTGCACACCTCACAGTGTATTACAATATGGGAGAACATGCAGTCTCATGAATAAAATTATGCATATTGTCTCTCCACTGGTGGAGAAATCAGCAGATATATAGATTTCAGAGGTGATTGCTCCGTTGGACAAGAATGACACCAAGGTTTCCGCTCTCATCCACAAAGAAAATAGTCTTGACTGATTCTAGACTAAGTAATGCCCATCCACCATCCGTCGCCAAAGCACCCATGGAGAAAACTATGGAAAACTAGTAAAAACACTAACCATGAGAGCTGCAGATAGGAATTCCTGCTTGAGTGGTACCGTAAAATATATTGCACCCACAGGCAATGCATTTAATGTGTGTTAGGTGCTTAACTTAACAGGCTTTAAACACTTTCAGCTTCAGTAGCCGATGAGGGGAGTGTATGTGAAGGGTGTGTGTAGCAAACTGTGTATGAAGAGGTCACCTGCTGGGCAAATAAACAATAGCATCAACTGTTTCATGACCAGCGTGTACTGGTTTTAACATGCCACCCGCGGAAATAGAGAGGGAGGGAGGAGGGGGGAGAGTATGGGTGGTGCGGATCTAGTTGGCAAAGAGATCAGCATTTGCACATCAACGGAGGGAAATAGCAGAGGAGAAGAGAGAGGGATGAGGATGGTGGTGGAGAGGAGGAGGATGGAGGGGGGTCTGCTGAATCTACAGAGCAGCTAATGCTAATAAGGAAAAGCTGAGCTGTTAGAGGGGCTTTAAGGAGCTTACGGAGGAAGAGAGACTAGATTCTGCCCAGGCATTTTTTTTTTCAAAGACTGAAATCTGGAGGGGTTTAATAACTCTCTCGCTTATGACAAGGAAAAAGAAAAGGAATATATATATATATATATATGCATACTCCGCAGCCATCAGCTCAGTCTCAGTGCTTGTCGTGTGGTAGTTAGGACTATTTGGAACGGGAATGAATAAGCTCCGTTTTGCAGAAATACTGCCTACTGCTAATAGGCAGGCATCGACGTGAATCTGCTAAGTGAGGTGGAAGGTGGGAAGTGACTGACTCATAGGAGGTTGACTTCTGATGTTGACACTAAGTGTTTGACATCTTTCTCTCCTTTTCGTCCTCCACCGTCTCTTTCAACTGAAGGTCCAATCAATAGCAGGAACAAAATGCCTGTGGAGTGAACCATAGGAGATGGTCTTAGTGACGCACACAAATGCATATTGTAGGACAAATGGCACTATAGCGAAATTGTACTATAGCGACACATATTTTCGATCTGATGTTTGCCTCATAAACAGTGCATTTTATCATTTATTCCAAGAGATCATCCATCACAACCATCAGTCAAATGTTCCCTAATACCCTGATTGCGCCGGAGGGGACGGCTGCTGCGTTACTATTTCTTAACCCAACCGTACTATTTTGTTTGTTTTCTCGCGTTGTTCATAACTTATTTTGTACATAATGTTTCTGCTACCTTCTCTTGTGAACGAAAAGAGCTTCTGGACATCAGAACAGCAATTTATCACCTCGAATTGTACGAAGAGTTTTTCTTTAATGAGTCGGATGGGAAGGATATACTATGAACACCCAAACAGGCCCTCATCCCCATCAATCGCTGGAGAAGGAAATAGAGATTTTGCGGAAAGAGATCAGGGTGCCTTGTGAGGATCAGGCGACGAGTGGTTAATCTGCCTTTGCCATTCGTCCTGCTAGCTAACGTTCAATCGCTGGAAAATAAATGGAAGCATGTATATCCTACCAACGGGACACTAAAAACTGTAATGTCTTATGTTTCACCGAGTAGTGGCTGAACGATAACATTAATAACATACAGCTGGCGCGTTAAACACTCTATCGGCAGGATAGAACAGCAGACTCTGGTAAGACACGGGGCGAGGGCCTATGCATATATGGAAACAACAGATGGTGCACGATATCTAAGAAAGTCTCAGGGTTTCTCATGATAAGCTGCAGACCACACTATCAACCTTCAGAGTTTTCATCTGTATTTTTTGTAGCTGTCCACATACCACTACAGACCAATGCTGGCACTAAAGCCACACTCAATGAGCTGTATATCACCATAAGCAAACAGGAAAATGCTCATCCAGAGGCGGTGCTCCTAATGGCCGGGGACTTTAATGCAGGGAAACTTAAATCAGTTTTACCTATTTTCTATAAGCATTGTAAACGTGCAACCAGAGGGAAAACAACTCTAAACCACCTTTACTCCACACACAGAGACGCGTACAAACTCTCCCTCGAACCCTCCATTTGGCAAATCTGACCATAATTCTATCCTCCTCATTCCTGCTTACAAGCAAAAATTAAAGCAGGAAGCACCAGCGACTCAATCTATAAAAAAGTGGTCAGATGAAGCAGATGCTAAACTACAGGACTGTTTTGCTAGCACAGACTGGAATATGTTTCGGGATTCTTCTGATGGCATTGAGGAGTACACCACATCAGACACTGGCTACATCAATAAGTGCATTGATGATGTCATCCCCACAGTGACTGTATGAACATACCCCAACCAGAAGACATAGATTACCCTTTAGCACTGAGCTAAAGGGTAGAGCTGCCACTTTCAAGGAGAGGGACTCTAACCCGGAAGCTTATAAGAAATCTTGCTATGCCCTCTGACGAACCATCAAACAGGCAAAGCGTCAATACTGGACTAAGGTCGAATCGTACTACACCGGCTCCAACGCTTGTAAGATGTGGCAGGGCTTGCAAACTATTACAGACTATAAAGGGAAGCACAGCCGAGAGCTGCCCAGTGACACGAGCCTACCAGATGAGCTAAATAACTTCTATGGTCGCTTCGAGGCAAGTAACACTGAAACATGCATGAGAGCATCAGCTATTCCGGACGACTGTGTGATCACGCTCTCCGCAGCTGGTAAGAGCTTTAAACAGGTCAACATTCACAAGGCCGCAGGGCCAGACAGAGATTACCAGGACATGTACTCCGAGCATGCGCTGACCAACTGGCAAGTGTCTTCACTGACATTTTCAACTTCTCCCGGTCTGAGTCTGTAATACCAACATGTTTCAAGCAGACCACCATAGTCCCAAGAACACTAAGGCAACCTGCCTAAATGACTACTGACTACCGAGGCACTCACATCGGTAGCAATGAAATACTTTGAAAGGCTGGTCATGGCTCACATCAACACCATAGTCCCAGTAACCCTAGACCCACTCCAATTTGCCCACCGCACCAACAGATCCACACATGATGCGATCTATATTCCACTCCACAATGCCCTTTCACACGTGGACAAAAGGAACACCTACGTGAGAATGCTATTCATTGACTACAGCTCAGCATTCAACACCATAGTGCCCTCAAAGCTCATCACTAAGCTAAGGACTCTGGGACTAAACACCTCCCTCTGCAACTGGATCCTGGAATTCCTGATGGGCAGCCCCAGGTGGTAAGAGTAGGTAACAACACATGCGCCACGCTTATCCCAACATGGTGAACTCTGCATGTGTGATTCCCACCGTGAAGCATGGAGGAGGAGGTGTGATGGTGCTTTGATGGTGACACTGTCTGTAATTTATTTAGAATTCAAGGCACACTTAACCAGCATGGCTACCACAGCATTCTGCAGCGATACACCAATCTGGTTTGTGCTTAGTTGGACTATCATTTTTGTTTTTCAACAGTGACCCAAAACTCACCTCCAGGCTGTGTAAGGGCTATTTGACCAAGAAGGAGAGTGATGGAATGCTGCATCTGATGACCTGGCCGCCACAATCACCTGACCTCAACCCAATTTAGATGGTTTGGTATGAGTTGGACTGCAGAGTAAAGGAAACGCAGCCAACAAGTGCTCAGCATATGTGGGAACTCTGTCACGACTGTTGGAAAAGCACCCCAGGTTAAGCTGGTTGAGAGAATGTCAAGAGTGTGCAAAGCTGTCATCAAGGCAAAGGTTGGCTACTTTGAAGAATATAAATTTAGATTTGTATAACTATTTTTTGCTTACTACATGATTCCATGTGTTATTTCATAAGTTTGATGTCTTCACTATTATTCTACAATGTGGAAAATAGAAAAAATAAAGAAAAACCCTTGAATGGGTAGGTGTGTCCAAACTTTTGACTGGTACTGTACGTCTGCTTTGTCCCAACCACAGATGCCTCGCTGTGTTTCAACCAATCACAGGCCTTGTGCTGGGGTCTCACTTTCCCCCTCCACTGTCATCTGGCCTTTCCTGTGATGATAATACCCACAAATGACAGCAATAATCCCAGCATGCCATGCTGCTCCATCACAGCCTTCCCAGAGAGTGGGATTAGGAAAGGGGATGGCAGGCGGGAGAGGAGGGCTGACGGCGCTGTTACTAGGAGAGAGGGAGAGGGAAAGAGGGAGGAAGACTAGCACAGACCAAATCCAGTAAATCCCATACAGCCTGTCACCAGCTGACAGAGCAGCCAAGCGTGAAGAAGGTGTTTGTGTGTGTGTGTGTGTGTGTGATTGTGTGTGTGTGTGATTGTATGTGTGTGTGTGTGTGTGTGGTGCATGTGAAACCATGTGAAAATAGAGAATTTATGTCAACATGAAAGATGAAAGGACGAGACCCGGTGTTAGGTTTCTATGTTTGATATTAGGTGAAAGACCTAAGACACAGAGCATAGGATGGGCCTGCTGTGACTATGTCCTACCACTGTTCAGTTCAAGACTAGATGGATCATCCAAATGGGCTTTACTACAGTGAACTTGGGAAGTGGTGGGCATATTTCATCAGTCGCCCCCGTCTCCTTTCACATCATATCTCGGTGTGCGTCATTCCCCATAATATATACAATGTGACAGGCATCTTAGCGGGTCCCTATAGTGCCACCTCCATAGGAGAAATATTGGGTGCACTGCTTTCGCCCTAGGCACCATGACAGCCAGTCAGACCTACTGTCATAACTGAATTTCCAATTGGATGTTGATTCCATATAGTAAGATTGTCAGAACTTTCCAGCATTCTTCAACAGAATCTGGAGTTACACAGTATAGTATCTCAACATTGCATATATTTCATGCAGAGAGGAGCTTGTGCAGGCTCCAGACCAGCAGCAGAGCAGAGGGCTTGCATTGCATATGGAAGCAGACACACATCAGTCACAGAGAAATGATTGCCAGAGAGCCAGGCTGAAGCTAATGAGGTTTACATAGTGAGAGAATACCAGTCAGTCAACGGAACACTGTAATTAACAACATGTGTCAATCATATGCTCTGTCTGGGAGATCTTCTATTAGAAGTGTTGGGAGGCAATTAATGCATGCAAAATAGTGTAATGCAAATTGATAAACACTTATTGTTCCTAATGAATAAATAACTTTCCATCACTTTCTGACTTTACCTTAATAAAACACTGTCTGTCTTCTAATGTTAATGAGTTGGAAATGACTGATTAATACCTGCATTATGAATGGCATGTTGATCATGGTCATTTATTCTCATGTTTTTTTATAATCCTTTTGTGTGGATGTTGCCTCCAGAACCACATTCGAATGGGATGATTGAATGGTTATTCACGGGGGTAACATACGTTGATTTGAATGTAAAGTACAGCACAGGCTTGCATGTGTGGATGCAATGTGTGTGAATGTTTGTGCACATAGCTACATACATTATGAGTTCACATGCTGGCCTTTTCTACCAAGCAAAAGAGCATCCGTCACATTTCCTCCTCCTCTACCTGACTACAGGGTTAGATTACCATCTCCAAAACCATTGGGCATGCGTTCACTCTCCTCATTAAAGGGTAGAAAGCGGGAGATTTTACTCACCGATGTAACAACACAGTGTGGTCAAATACTTAGAAACTTGGTTGCAGTCACTATCTGGTGACGTATAACTACAAACATAGTTACTTTTTGGGGTGATTACATATTTATTAACTTATTCCCGGATATCTTTTAAACTACCCACAACGTCATATGGAGGATCTACTCTGCTATGGAGTTCGTAGCTAGCTCGAGCCTGCTAACGTTAGCCACTAGCCATGCTAGCATGTAATGTGTTGGCCGTGGTGAGTTTACAATCCACCATGTAAACAAGGAGCGGATGGAATACGTGCGGCCATGCAGCATGCACTTCACAGACTTTGTGACTCTGTTATCTAGTGGGAACCTGTTAGCACAGCAGGCTCTTGTGCCTTCTTGTCGTGGGCTCAAAACGAAAGACAAAATCATACCAGTTTGCTCTAATTGTGTAGTACCTCATCTGTTCTCCTTTTTGTTTTTTCAACTTTTCGGCATGTTGTCTGTGAAGTAGACTACCTTGGCTTAGTGTTAGTGTGCTAGATGACGTAAGCTATCTATTTTGGATTTCCCTGAGTCTCCCACGGTTGGCGAAGTGCCTGCCTCCCCCTCGCCTTGGTAGCTAACTTTGCCTGCACTCTTTAAAAAGCTTTACCATTTTATGGGCTCCAGGTATCAATCTGTAAATCTGCTCTCTCTTTGCTTGTAATCTTTGTTTATGTTTTGGTTGTGCTGTGTTTGTTGTGTTCTAGCTGGTACCCAGCGTACCGACCATAAACGAGGCTGGCTGTATAGGCTGACTAGGCTAATAGCTAGTCGGCTAAATAGCTAACGTTAGCTGGCTGGATAGCTTGCTGGCTAAGATAACTGCATATACAGTGGGGCAAAAAAGTATTTAGAGAGAAAAAAAATCCAGAAAATCACATTGTAGGATTTTTAATGAATTTATTTGCAAATTATGGTGGAAAATAAGTATTTGGTCAATAACAAAAGTTTATCTCAATACTTTGTTATATACCCTTTGTTGGCAATGACAGAGGTCAAACGTTTTCTGTAAGTCTTCACAAGGTTTTCACACACTGTTACTGGTATTTTGGCCCATTCCTCTATGCAGATCTCCTCTAGAGCAGTGATGTTTTGGGGCTGTTGCTGGGCAACACATACTTTCAACTCCCTCCAAAGATGTTCTATGGGGTTGAGATCTGGAGACTGGCTAGGCCACTCCAGGACCTGGAAATGCTTCTTACAAAGCCACTCCTTCCAGCAAAAGTGTGTGAAAACCTCGTGAAGACCTCTGTCATTGCCAACAAAGTGTATTTAACAAAGTATTGAGATAAACTTTTGTTATTGACCAAATACTTATTTTCCACCATAATTTGCAAATAAATTCATAAAAAATCCTACAATGTGATTTTCTGGATTTATTCTCCTCATTTTGTCTGTCATAGTTGAAGTGTACCTATGATGAAAATTACAGGCCTCTCATCTTTTTAAGTGGGAGAAGTTGCACAATTGGTGGCTGACTAAATACTTTTTTGCCCCACTGTAGCTAACATTTTTTGATGACTGGTTCGATGGCGTTATGTATTTCCAGAACTTTGGTTTACTTTAATGTAGCTGTAAGAAAGGTGTTGATTGCAGCTGGCTGACTCATGCACTGCTAACATTAGCAGGCTAGTAGGGCTAATGTTAGCAGTATGGTTGGCTAACAACCTTGCAAGTTGATTGGTAACAATGAATTCATAAAGTATTTGCTTGTAAATTGGCTGTACATTTAATTGAAACCAGTAGTCATCAGTGCAAACGATTTGGTTTTATTTGAAGTTATACAATTTAAGTAATTTTCTACTGCAACTCACTGTTGGCTTTGCTCCCTGCTTGGTGCCATCAAAGAGTGTCTTAAATAATCCCCCTCCTCACCTTGACCCCCCCCCCCCCTTCCAGTGTGGACTTTGCTGATACCTACTTTATTGAGGAAACATGCTCTTATTATGCCTGTGATATGTGGTTGTCCCACCCAGCTATCTTAAGATGAATGCACTAACTGCAAGTCGCTCTGGATATGAACGTCTGCTAAATGACTCAAATGTACAAATCTTGGATTTTCCATTGTCGGGAATAGGCTGGCTTGCCGGGTCCTCCATATTATATCACACCTTGCAAAAATATTTTCCAACATGACTTGGGTATTCTGATGGGTTTTATGTAATAACTATAAAAATAGAAAAGAGAGGTGTAACTTTGCATTGGGACTTTTGATGCGTATACTAATGTATCCATATGTTACATGTGGTTACGTTTATGCTACAGTGCCTACCCTTTAACAGGCATTACAGGGCCATCAGCATGGACCTGCTTTCACCAGGGAGGCCCTGGTAGGAGCAACTAGGAGCCTTTGTCAATTTGACTCTCCAGTCAAGCGTGGTAAGCTACAGGATATGTAAATGCTATCAAAGGATTGGGGTCACGTGGCCTGTTCCTCCTGACATTAAAACAAAGCAAGCCACGCACCCTTCACGGGAGGATGCCCCCCGCCACCATCCTCGGGTGGGCGGGAAGGGGGGGGGCTCTCATCTCCATGGCAACCACCCCCACTGCTTATCACTATCAGTTCAAATTAACTTTAATATGCAATGAGCCCCGGGGTGTGGACTCCACAGCTGACACACCTTGTGAAAACTTCTCTACGATTACCTAGAATGACAGCCACAGAGAAGGACTTGACTGAGGGGGAGATAGAGGGATTGAAATACAGTTTGTTTGATGTGGTATGACCCTGCCTAATGTAATTATCCGTATTCTTTTACCCTTTGGATGGTTGCGTTGCTATTTGTGTTGTGTTGTCTAAAAGACAATGCATTCGGTAGTCCTAGCTGGAGCTGTCCATGGCTCGGATCTCCCACCACTGCTGCATAACCTTGTTTCATCGTTTCATACTAATCTTTATGTCAACCAAAATATCTATCTAAGCTATAGGGAGATGTTGACTTGAGTGTGTGTCACTATATGTTGTTGTTGGTGAATCTGCTCTGTCCTGAGCTGTGGGGACTATGTGTGTCTTCCTTAGGAGCTGCGCTGGCTGTACAGACCCTGATCTTCCAGACAGATACAAACAATGATAACAGCAAACTGTGCTCTGTGTCTGCCCAACATGTCCGCTTCAGTGAGCAGAAAAATGTGAAAAGCACAGCTTTCAATGACACCTCAACCCAAAAGTTAAACTGAGGGATTGTGACCAGCATCGAGTGGGACTAAGTAAGCATTTCACAGTAATGTCCACAGCTGTTGTATTTGATGCATGTGACAAATAACATTTCGATTTGATTGATTTGTGACCTAACTCTACCTAGTTTACAGTCTGTGTTTGTTTACTGAAATAACTACCCCTCCACCTCACCTGTCAGCCTCCTCTCTGCCTTATCCCTAGCTCATCAGGTTGGCTAATGATCAGTATGCAAAGCAGGCTGGTTCCAGCACTTAGCCTAATGTATGAAAGCTTAAGCTGTGATCCGTGAGCGGTGTCAAAAGAACCCTGGCCTCCCTTTGAATACGCCTTATTAGCCTTTTCCCTCCACATACCCCTCTCTCCTCAACTCTCACACCCCTCTTATTAGCAGCTGAGTAAATAGGTCCTGTGATTATGTCAAAGCACATTTCTCACATGAATCTGGACAGGGATTATGACTGGCTACTGAGGAAAATGTTTGTCTCGGGTGAGTGGTTGGATTGTAGCAGATTATGTTGAGGTTGACAGACCTCGTCTCCTGCGGTGAGCTCTGTCAGTAAGGAATGTCTCAAACTGTTTAAGACACACAGGGGTGTAAATACGGGTACACCTGAGGTCTAGTTTTCTATTAGAAGGCCAATAGGGCCAACAATTGAAATATATTAATTGTAGGAAGCACATTCGTCGTCTTTAGCTCAGGAAAGTGTGACTTTGCGGAAACACATGGCTTACATGCTAAGTAGCATAACATTGTGTATACAGATTGTAGAATGTAATGGAAAAACACAAGCACTGTTGTGCTGAGACTGCAAAACTGCGGTGTGAGAGAAAAATAAGCTTTATCTTCCAAGCTAATGTTTATATTTTCTGGCCTCCTCCTCTTGTGCTTCCTATAATTCCTCCTAAACGTGTGACGAATTGAGGAGCGAAGCCTCTACCCCTGGTTTAGAGAGTGAGGCGAAGCACACTGAGAAACATACTGTAAGCTAATGTGTGTGTGGCTGTGTCAGAATGTGTGTGAGAGCAGAGAGGAGGTGAGGATAAGAGTGACGAGAGAGTCACGAGGGAAAGAGAGAAAACAGGAGGAGGATGAGAGGGGCAAACACCAACACATGGCCTGCAGTATCCAATATGACTGGATAACGATTATTTCGAGGACTACTGTATTGTGTTTCAGTGCTGTAAATAAAGTCAATTCAGTCATGCTCCACTAACCAGCTTTCTCCCTCTGACTCTCACACACAGGCTATAGCTGAGGGACATCCATAATGAATAGATAAAGTCAGTCAATGCCTTGCACCAGCACCCAGGGACCACAGATAACACACTTCCTCACCTGAATCAATTCCTGTGGTTATTGCCTGTATGTCTTAAACTGAAGCCAAAAATGGGTGAAATAATACAGCACAGGAGATTACTTTGAATGCATCACACCAATCTATTGTTTTGATCTGAGATATGGTGCTGTTGGATATCCAATGCCCGTAGAATGAACTCTGTTTTGTGGTGTGTTCTCTGTTGATCACCCATCACTCGTGTCTCAAAAACTCTCTTCATCTTGAAATGCATTACACAGTACCAGTCAAATGTTTGGACACACCTACAGTACTCATTCAGGGGTTTTTCTTTATTTGTACTATTTTATACATTGTAGAATTATAGCGAAGACATCAACACTATGAAATAACACAAATGGAATCATGTAGTAAGCAAAAAAAGTATAAAACAATTCAAAGTAGCCACCCTTTGCCTTGATGACAGCTTTGCACACTCTTGACATTCTCTCAACCAGCTTCACCTGGAGGGCTTTTCCAACATTCTTGAAGAAGTTCCCACATATGCTGAGCACTTGTTGGCTGCGTTTCATTCACTCTGCAGTCCAACTCATCTCAAACCATCTAAATTGGGTTGAGGTCGGGTGATTGTGGTGGCCAGGTCATCAGATGCAGCATTCCATCACTCTCCTTGGTCAAATAGCCCTTACACAGCCTGGAGGCGAGTTTTGGGTCATTGTCCTGTTAAAAAACAAATGATAGTCCCTCTAAGCAAAAACCAGATGGGATGGCGTATCGCTGCAGAATGCTGCGGTAGCCATGCTGGTTAAGTGTACCTTGAATTCTAAATAAATTACAGACAGTGTCACCAGCAAAGCAGCCCCACACCATCACACCTCCTCCATGCTTCACGGTGGGAACTCATCAGACCTAAGGATACATTTCCACCGGTCTAATGTCCATTGCTCGTGTTTCTTGGCCCAAGCAAGTATTTTCTTCTTAATGGTGTCCTTTAGTAGTGGTTTCTTTGAAGCAATTTGACCGTGCTTCTACACCTGCATTGCTTGCTGTTTGGGGTTTTAGACTAGGTTTCTATACAGCACTTTGAGATATCAGCTGATGTAAGGGCTTTATAAAGGGCTTTATAAATAAATTTGATTTGACGAAGGCCTGATTCATGCAGTCTCCTCTGAACAGTAGATGTTGAGATGAGTCTGTTACTCTGTGAAGTTTTTCTAAGGCTGGTAACTCTAATGAACTTATCATCTGCAGCAGAGGTAACTCTGAGTCTTCCTTTCCTGTGGCGGTCCTCATGAGAGCCAGTTTCATCATATCGCTTGATGGTTTTTGCGACTGCACTTGAAGAAAGGTTCAAAGTTCTTGAAAACGTTCACATTGACTGACATTCATGTCTTAAAGTAATGATGGACTGTCGTTTCTCTTTGCTTATTTGAGCTGCTCTTGAGAGAATATGGACTGTCTTTTACCAAATAGGGCTATCTTCTGTATACCACCCCTACCTTGTTAGGACACAACTGATTGGCTCAAACGCAATAAGAAGGAAATCAATTCCACAAATTAGCTTTTAACAAGGCACACCTGTTAATTGAAGGTGACTACCAGGTGACTACCTTATGAAGATGGTTGAGAGAATGCAAAAAGTGTGAAAAGCTGTCATATAGGCAAAGCCTTTGAAGAATCTCAAATATCAAATATACTTGGATTTGTTTAAACATTTTTTGGTTACTGCATGATTCCATATGTGTTATTTCCTAGTTTTGATGTCTTTATTCTACAATTAAGAAAATAGTCAAAATAAAGAAACTCTTGAATGAGTAGGAGCGTCCAAACTTTTGACTGGTACTCTATACTTGTCAATAAACATTGAGTGTACAAAACATTAGGAACATCTTCATAATATTGAGTTGCACCCGCTTTTGCCCTCAGAACAGCCTCAGGTCGTCGGGGCATGGCCTCTAGAAGGTATCAAGCGTTCCACAGGGATGCTGGCCCATGTTGACTCCAATGCTTCCCACAGTTGTGTCAAGTTTGCTGGATGTCATTTGGGTGGTGGACCATTCTTGACACATGGGAAACTGTTGAGCGTGAAAAACCGAGCTGAGTTGCAGTTGTTAACACACTCAAACCGGTGCGCCTGGCACCTACTACCATACCTCGTTCAAAGGCACTTCAATGTCTTACCCATTCACCCTCTGAAAGGCACACCATGCACAGTCCATGTCTCAATTGTCTTAAGGTTTAAAAATCTTACTTTAACCTGTGTCTTCCCCTTAATCTACACTGATTGAAGTGGATTTAATAGGCGACATCAATAAAAGATCGACGCTTTCACCTGGATAGTCTGTGTCATGGAAAGAGCAAGTGTTCCTAATGTTTTGTTCACTCAGTGTTTACATTATAAGTAAGTATCCGAAAGGTGTGGTAATATACATAAACAGCCAAGATGGACAGTTACATGTGAAAGAGGATTTTTTACATCTGTCACACCTACATTAGAAGGACAGACATTCACATTCAAAAATGAAGAGCTCAATACAGTTATCAAACATATTATCACTCTACATTTGTGAAGTAGGATCATTAGATACACCATTAAAACCATTTTCTAAAATATATTAATTGGGATATACAATAGATAGAGCACTGTGAATCTGTTAGTTGCTTTAATAGCCTTGCTACAACTATGGATTGATTCATTGTGCAGAATCCGTCTTTCGTTCCGACTGGTCACCACCGTGCTAGAGCAGTAAAAGCCTTTCTCTCTTTTTCTCTCTCTCCCCCTTTCTCTCAGTCTATTTCTCTGATAACATACATTCTCTCACTTTGGAAAATTATAGAAGTGAGACCATACAGTATTGAGCCTGTTGGAAATGATTACAGAGAAAAGTGTCTGTACTGCACATGGAGAGGTCATCCTCTGTTGTGGAGTTTGTCTCTGCGAGGACAGTCGTTAGTCAGGAGGCTCTCGCTGGCACCAGCTGAAAAGTCTCTAATGACCCGACAAGAAGCCATCGATCAGGTGCTCAGGGCCATTGTGACTGTACCACACACACACACACACACACACACACACACACACACACACACACACACACACACACACACACCAGGGGAGAGCAGTAAAGTAAGAATGTATTTGATCCCCTCTTGATATGATGACGCCCCTGATTGAACCCCTTCTCTCACATCCAGTTAGATCGATGTTACATTTTCCATTCATTATTTACCTCGCTTTATCTCTGCCCTCTTCAATCACCATCAGTCCCACTGACAAGGTAGACCCTCCACTCCGCTGCCTCCTCTTCCAGATAGGTCACATTCTCACCACTACTTTTCTTGCTCTTCCTCTCTGCTAATCTCACCTTCCATTCTGTTCATCTCTCTCTCTCTCTCTCTCTCTCTCTCTCTCTCTCTCCATATTTGGCACAGTGTTTCATAGACAAGAGAATAGCTTTCCTGCCGTGTAATGTTTGTTGTTTATGGGCTGACCTTGTTATCTGCATTTCTAACCGCAGTGAACACACAGGGCCTCAAATAAATATCATCTTGCATAATGATGATCAACCACCGCTCATCTTCTTATAGTTTTAGCTTCCCTGGCTGCATTTGAATATATTTGCATTATAATGCTGTTTACACATCGTGAATGTAACGCTGTGTGTTATTTGTCCTAATTCCAGTTTGGAGTTGGAAGCTGATCCTCAGTGGGGCCCGATGCCAGAGGAGGACTGCTGGGGAATCAGGGAGAGGAAGTCACTGGCAGGGAAGTAGTGAAAATTAACGCACATCAAAGCCTGCAATTCTGCATCTCTTATTCCCATGACACGTCTACTTACATCTGAGAGAAAGTTTGACTGAGATGTTTGGAGAGAGTGATGGAAAAGAGAAGAAATGGAGAGATATGGAGTGAAGGGAAGGGAGACAGCTTGGCAGTGGGGCGTTTCAACTCAAAGTTTGGAGAGTTGTGCAGTATTGTTTTTTGGAAATGAATTCCTTCTGTCTCTCTGGATTTTACAGATAATAACTAATATACAGTAGGCCAAACATAAACTACCTGACACAAAGTATGTGGACACCTGCTCGTCAAACATCTCATTACAAAATCATGGGCATTAATATGGGGTTGGTCCCCCCTTTGCTGCTATAACAGCCTCCACTCTTCTGGGAAAGCTTTCCACTAGATGTTGGAACATTGCTGTGGGGACTTGCATCCACTCAGCCACAAGAGCATTAGTGAGGTCGGGCACTGATGTTGGGCGATTAGGCCTGGCTTGCAGTCAGCATTACAATTCATCCCAAAGGTGCTCAAATGGGTTGACGTCAGAGTTCTGTGCATGTCTGTCAAGTTCTTCCACACCGATCGACAAACCATTTCTGTATGGACCTCTCTTTGTGCACAGGAGCATTGTCATGCTGGAACAGGAAAGGGCCTTCCCCAAACTGTTGCCTCAAAGTTGGAAGCACAGAATCGTCTAGAAAGTCATTGTATGCTGTAGTGTAGTCCCTTTACTGGAACTAAGGGGCCTAGGCAGAACCATGAAAAACAGCCCCAGACCATTATTCCTCCTCCAACAAACTTTACAGCTGGCACTATGCATTCGAGCAGGTGGTGTTCTCCTGGCTCCGCCAAACCCAGAATGGTGGAGCGTGATTCATCATTTCAGAGAATGCTTTTCCACTGCGGCGAGCAGTCCAATGGCGGCGAGCTCTACACCACTCCAGCCGACGCTTGTCATTGCGCATGGTGATCTTAGGCTTGTGTGCTGCTGCTCGGCCATGGACACCCATTTCATGAAGCTCCGGACGAACAGTTATTGTGTTGACATTGCTTCCTGAGGCAGTTTGAAACTTGGTAGTGAGTGTAGCAACCGAGGACAGACGCGCTATATGCTTCACCACTCGTGGCCCCGTTCTGTGAGCCTGTGTGGCCTACCACTTCGTGGCTGAGCTGTTGTTTCTCCTCGACGTTTCCGCTTCACAATAACAATAACACAATAACAGCTAACCGAGGCAGCTCTAGCAGAGCCGAAATACTACTTTTGTACATATAGTGTACCATATGAATTTTGCAAATAGCATTAGAAAAGGGACATTTTCTTCTCTGATATTTAGATCACACATAGTGACTGAACACAGGACACATACAGAGCCCACTGTTAACAACGGTGAAATTCATGCCCCTCCTCTCTACCTCCTCTCCTTCCATCTCCTTTTCTTCCTCTTCCCACTTCTCACCATCATCAGTGTGCCGGCAGTCTTCTCGACGGGCCCTATGTACATTGTGCTGTAATTAAGGTGTGTGGGTGAGGTGGCTGCGCTCCTCGATTAGGAGGCATGTGTCTGGAAGGCCGCACTAATTACATATGGGGGTGTTCCACTCCCATGATGACTCTGTCACACTGCTGCAGCTGAATTAATAATGGCAGCCATCCCACCACAGGCTTTAAAAGACAACATCCTTGTACTTCAGGCCCTGAACAGAAAACACATCATTTCAGATTGTAACATCTCTCTCCTCCCTTTTACTGACGAAATGGGTAAAGAGCCATGAGACACACATAAAACATGTTTTCAGAGTGGAGTCTGACCACGACTCAAATGTTTGTTCAAAGTAGCAGTTCATGATGCAAATGAGAGAGTGTGGTGTAAAAATGGTGAACCGCTCTTTCTCGCAAGATCATTGTCTCCCTTTCACTCAGTGAAGAGGCCCGTGTTCTGGCACTTCTGTGTGTGTGTGCCTATTTGTATATGCGCGTCTGTTCGTGTGCAGCCTCATGTGTCCCTTGTCTCTTCCTAAAAGCTTCTATTTCACATCAGCAATCAGTGAATTGAGGAACTAGGGAAAACATACTCTGTATATACTGAACGCAAGGAGAAGAGGGAATACATATTAAATGGCATAGACCCTAATCTTCGTCTTTCAACATGAGGCCTTGAGAATCTCAGTGAGACTTATAAATATTTAATGTGACACATTCTAGTGGTGGATTCTATTTGATCATTCAAATCATCACTTTAAGGATCAAAGATCTGTTATGTGCTCAAATTTTTTCCTCAGGAATCTTACATTCAGCGCAATAAAAAAAGGAAAAAGCATCAGGCTTTATCAATGCTTAGCTTAACGGCTGTGCTGCCATATATCAGTCTATAATCCTAAACTACTCAAGCGCAAGGACAAACGACAAGACTAGAATTTTCCACTTTGCAATGTGTAGAGATGTGTAACAGGGTAAAGGGTAGAGATGTGTAACAGGGTAAAGTGTAGAGATGTGTAACAGGGTAAAGATGTGTAACAAGGTAATGGATAGAGATGTGCAACAGGGTAATGGATGGAGATGTGCAACAGGGTAAAGGGTAGAGATGTGTAACATGGTAAAGGGTAGAGATGTGTAACAGGGTAATGGGTAGAGGTGTGTAACAGGGTAATGGGTAGAGATGTGCAACAAGGTAAAGGGTAGAGATGTGTAACAGGGTAATGGGTAGAGATGTGCAACAGGGTAAAGGGGAGAGATGTGTAACGGGGTAAAGGGTAGAGATGTGTAACAGGGTAATGGGTAGAGATGTGTAACAGGGTAATGGGTAGAGATGTGTAACAGGGTAATGGGTAGACTTGTGCAACAAGGGTAATGGGTAGACTTGTGCAACAGGGTAATGGGTAGAGAAGAGCAAAAGGGTAGTGGGTAGAGATGTGCAACATGGTAGTGGGTAGAGATGTGCAACATGGTAGTGGGTAGAGATGTGCAACAGGGTAGTGGGTAGAGATGTGCAACATGGTAGTGGGTAGAGATGTGCAACATGGTAGTGGGTAGAGATGTGCAACAGGGTAGTGGGTAGAGATGTGCAACATGGTAGTGGGTAGAGATGTGCAACATGATAGTGGGTAGAGATGTGCAACAGGGTAGTGGGTAGAGATGTGCAACAGGGTAGTGGGTAGAGATGTACAACAGGGTAGTGGGTAGAGATGTGCAACAGGGTAGTGGGTAGAGATGTGCAACAGGGTAATGGGTAGAGATATGCAACATGGTAGTGGGTAGAGATATGCAACATGGTAGTGGGTAGAGATATGCAACATGGTAGTGGGTAGAGATGTGCAACATGATAGTGGGTAGAGATGTGCAACAGGGTAGTGGGTAGAGATGTGCAACAGGGTAAAGGGTAGACTTGTGCAACAGGGTAGTGGGTAGAGGTGTGTAGCAGGGTAGTGGGTAGAGATGTGTAACAGGGTAGTGGGTAGAGATGTGCAACAAGGTAACTGGTAGAGATGTGTAACAGGGTAGTGGGTAGAGATGTGCAACAGGGTAAAGGGGAGAGATGTGTAACAGGGTAAATGGTAGAGATGTGTGACAGGGTAATGGGTGGAGATGTGTAACAGAGTAGTGGGTAGAGATGTGTAACAGGGTAAAGGGTAGAGATGTGTAACAGGGTAATGGGTAGACTTGTGCAACAGGGTAAAGGGTAGACTTGTGCAACAGGGTAATGGGTAGACTTGTACAACAGGGTAAAGGGTAGACTTGTGCAACAGGGTAGTGGGTAGAGATGTGCAACATGGTAGTGGGTAGAGATGTGCAACAGGGTAGTGGGTAGAGATGTGCAACAGGGTAGTGGGTAGAGATGTGCAACAGGGTAGTGGGTAGAGATGTGCAACAGGGTAGTGGGTAGAGATGTGCAACAGGGTAGTGGGTAGAGATGTGCAACAGGGTAGTGGGTAGAGATGTGCAACAGGGTAGTGGGTAGAGATGTGCATCAGGGTAGTGGGTAGAGATCTGTAACAGGGTAGTGGGTAGAGATGTGTAACAGGGTAGTGGGTAGAGATATGCAACATGGTAGTGGGTAGAGATGTGCAACATGCTAGTGGGTAGAGATGTGCAACAGGGTAGTGGGTAGAGATGTGCAACAGGGTAAAGGGTAGACTTGTGCAACAGGGTAGTGGGTAGAGGTGTGTAGCAGGGTAGTGGGTAGAGATGTGTAACAGGGTAGTGGGTAGAGATGTGCAACAAGGTAACTGGTAGAGATGTGTAACAGGGTAGTGGGTAGAGATGTGCAACAGGGTAAAGGGGAGAGATGTGTAACAGGGTAAAGGGTAGAGATGTGTGACAGGGTAATGGGTGGAGATGTGCAACAGGGTAAAGGGTAGAGATGTGTAACAGGGTAATGGGTAGAGATGTGTAACAGGGTAATGGGTAGAGATGTGCAACAGGGTAAAGGGTAGAGATGTGTAACAGGGTAATGGGTAGACTTGTGCAACAGGGTAAAGGGTAGACTTGTGCAACAGGGTAGTGGGTAGAGATGTGCAACATGGTAGTGGGTAGAGATGTGCAACATGGTAGTGGGTAGAGATGTGCAACAGGGTCGTGGGTAGAGATGTGCAACAGGGTAGTGGGTAGAGATGTGCAACAGGGTAGTGGGTAGAGATGTGCAACAGGGTAGTGGGTAGAGATGTGCAACAGGGTAGTGGGTAGAGATGTGCAACGGGGTAGTGGGTAGAGATGTGCAACAGGGTAATGGGTAGAGATATGCAACATGGTAGTGGGTAGAGATATGCAACAGGGGAATGGGTAGAGATGTGTAACATGGTAGTGGGTAGAGATATGCAACATGGTAGTGGGTAGAGATGTGCAACAGGGTAGTGGGTAGAGATGTGTAACAGGGTAGTGGGTAGAGATGTGCATCGGGGTAGTGGGTAGAGATGTGTAACAGGGTAGTGGGTAGAGATATGCAACATGGTAGTGGGTAGAGATGTGCAACAGGGTAGTGGGTAGAGATGTGCAACAGGGTAGTGGGTAGAGATGTGCAACAGGGTAAAGGGTAGACTTGTGCAACAGGGTAGTGGGTAGAGGTGTGTAGCAGGGTAGTGGGTAGAGATGTGTAACAGGGTAGTGGGTAGAGATGTGCAACAAGGTAACTGGTAGAGATGTGTAACAGGGTAGTGGGTAGAGATGTGCAACAGGGTAAAGGGGAGAGATGTGTAACAGGGTAAAGTGTAGAGATGTGTGACAGGGTAATGGGTGGAGATGTGCAACAGGGTAAAGGGTAGAGATGTGTAACAGAGTAGTGGGTAGAGATGTGTAACAGGGTAATGGGTAGAGATGTGCAACAGGGTAAAGGGTAGAGATGTGTAACAGGGTAATGGGTAGAGATGTGCAACAGGGTAAAGGGTAGAGATGTGTGGTAGTGGGTAGAGATATGCAACAGGGTAGTGGGTAGAGATGTGCAACAGGGTAATGGGTAGAGATATGCAACATGGTAGTGGGTAGAGATATGCAACAGGGGAATGGGTAGAGATGTGTAACATGGTAGTGGGTAGAGATATGCAACATGGTAGTGGGTAGAGATGTGCAACAGGGTAGTGGGTAGAGATGTGTAACAGGGTGGGTAGAGATGGGGTAATGGGTAGAGATATGCAACATGGTGGTGGGTAGAGATATGAACAGTGGGTAGAGATGTGTAACATGGTAGTGGGTAGAGATATGCAACATGGTAGTGGGTAGAGATGTGCAACAGGTTAGTGGGTAGAGATGTGTAACAGGGTAGTGGGTAGAGATGTGTAACATGGTAGTGGGTAGAGATATGCGACATGGTAGTGGGTAGAGATGTGCAACAGGGTAGTGGGTAGAGATGTGCAACAGGGTAGTGGGTAGAGATGTGTAACAGGGTAGTGGGTAGAGATATGCAACATGGTAGTGGGTAGAGATGTGCAACATGGTAGTGGGTAGAGATGTGCAACAGGGTAATGGGTAGAGATGTGTAACATGGTAGTGGGTAGAGATGTGTAACAGGGTAGTGGGTATAGATGTGCAACAGGGTAGTGGGTAGAGATGTGTAACCGGGTAGTGGGTAGAGATGTGTAACAGGGTAGTGGGTAGAGATATGCAACATGGTAGTGGGTAGAGATGTGCAACAGCGTAATGGGTAGAGATGTGTAACAGGGTAGTGGGTAGAGATGTGTAGCATGGTAGTGGGTAGAGATGTGCAACAGGGTAGTGGGTAGAGATATGCAACATGGTAGTGGGTAGAGATGTGCAACCGGGTAATGGGTAGAGATGTGCAACAGGGTAGTGGGTAGAGATATGCAACATGGTAATGGGTAGAGATGTGTAACAGGATAGTTGGTAGAGATGTGCAACAGGGTAGTGGGTAGAGATATGCAACATGGTAATGGGTAGAGATGTGTAACAGGATAGTTGGTAGAGATATGCAACATGGTAATGGGTAGAGATGTGTAACAGGGTAGTGGGTAGAGATGTGTAACAGGGTAGTGGGTAGAGATATGCAACAGGGTAAGCACTGACACAATACATAGTAACAAGAGTCTATTTATATGCCAATGTAAATAGATAATGCACTCTATTCATTCTATTGTGTTGTGTTTAGGCATACACACACTCATAGACACGCAAATGCCAAATACAGTTCGAGGGCATTTCAAACACCATGGTACGGTGAAAACTATTTCTTGATAAGCTTAACCTGAACTCAAAACACAAATTGGAAAATGTTAAATATTGTATAATGGGATATACAAAGAGTAATGAGAGTATGGCTTGTGGCAAAAGATACAGAGACCATAAATAAATCAAATGAATACAGTACAGTTGTGGAGACTGGTAGTATTCAGAGAGTTGTCCACTGTGGCCCTTCGTTACAACATTTTGCCTTAAGATATAGATAAATAAATCAGCACTCATTTATTCATTTATAATAAATACTAGGAGCCCATGATTTTCATGACAGTGTGTATTTATTCATGTTTTAATACCAAAGTTAGCTTAAGGAGGTATACGCTGTGATGAAATGTTAATGCTTAGAGAAATACCATGTTTTGGTTACAGCATGAAGTAATACAGGCTGTGACAGCAGCGTCCCTCCACACCCCAGTGAGCATGACAGGCCCCAGTGGCCCAGTCCAGTACACCATGTGCTGGTGCACAAGACATGGAGTTTCATCAATAGGGAGAGGACTGGACTAAGACTGGACTCTCTGGAGATGAAGAGAGAGACCTACAGTACTAATTCTGGACTCTCTGAAGAGATGGAGAGGAAGAGAGAGACATACTAAGATTGGACTGTCTAGAGAGATGGAGAGGAAGAGAGAGACATACTAAGACTGGACTGTCTGGAGAGATTGTTATTTTTCTTATTTATTTCACAAGATAGGCTAGTTGAGAACAAGTTCTCATTTACAACTGCGAATTGGCCGAGATAAAGCAAAGCAGTTCGACAGAGACAACAACACAGAGTTACACATGGAATAAATAAACATGCAGTAAATAATACAGTAGAAAAAAAGTATATATACAGTGTGTGCAAATGAGGTAAGATAAGGGAGGTAAGGCAATAAATAGGCCATGGTGGCGAAGTAATTACAATATAGCAATTAAACACTGGAATGGTAGATGTGCAGAAGATGAATGTGCAAGTAGAAATACTGGGGTGCAAAGGAGCAAGATAAATAAATAAATACAGTATGGTGATGAGGTATGTGGATGGGCTATTTACAGATGGGCTATGTACAGGTGCAGTGATCTGTGAGATGCTCTGACAGCTGATGCTTAAAGCTAGTGAGGGAGATATGAGTCTCCAGCTTCAATGATTTTTGCAGTTCGTTCCAGTCATTGGCAGCAAAGAACTATAAGGAAAGGCGGCCAAAGTAGGAATTGGCTTTGGGGGTGACCAGTGAGAATTACCTCCTGGAGTGCGTGCTATGGGTGGGTGCTGCTATCGTGACCAGTGAGCTGAGATAAGGCGGGGCTTTACCTAGCAAAGACTTGTAGATGACCTGGAGCCTGTGGGTTTGGCGACAAGTATGAAGCGAGGGCCAGCCAACGAGAGCATACAGGTCGCAGTGGTGGGTAGTTTATGGGGCTTTGGTGACAAAACGGATGGCACTGTGATAGACTGCATCCAATTTGTTGAGTAGAGTGTTGGAGGCTATTTTGTAAATGACATTGCTGAAGTCGAGGATCGGTAGGATGGTCAGTTTTACGAGGGTATGTATGGCAGCATGAGTGAAGGATGCTATGTTGCGAAATAGGAAGCCGATTCTAAATTTAATTTTGGATTGGAGATGCTTAATGTGAGTCTGGAAGGAGAGTTTACAGTCTAACCAGACACCTAGGTATTTGTAGTTGTCCACATATTCTAAGTCAGAACCGTCCAGAGTAGTGATGCTGGACGGGCGGGCAGGTGCGGGCAGCGATCGGTTGAAGAGCATGCATTTAGTTTGACTTATATTTAAGAGCAGTTGGAGGCCACGTACGGAGAGTAGTATGGCATTGAAGCTCGCCTGGAGGTTAGTTAACACAGTGTCCAAAGAAGGGCCAGAAGTGTACAGAATGGTGTCTTCTGCGTAGAGGTGGATCAGAGAATCACCAGCAGCAAGAGCGACATCATTGATGTATACAGAGAAGAGAGTCGGACTGAGAATTGAAACACTGAACTCTATCAGAGAAGTAGTTGGTGAACCAGGCGAGGCAATCATTTGAGAAACCAAGGATGTTGAGTCTGCCAATAAGAATGTGGTGATTGACAGAGTCGAAAGCCTTGGCCAGTAATGCACAGTAATGTCTCTTATCGATGGCGGTTATGTCGTTTAGGACCTTGAGCGTGGCTGAGGTGCACCCATGACCAGCTCTGAAACCAGATTGCGAAGGTACGTTGGGATTCGAAATGGTCGTTAATCTGTTTGTTAACTTGGCTTTCGAAGATCTTAGAAAGGCAGGGAAGGATAGACATAGGTCTGTAACAGTTTGGGTCTAGAGTGTCTCCCCCTTTGAAGAGGGGGATGACTGCGGCAGCTTTCCAATCTTTGGGAATCTCAGACGATACGAAAGAGACGTTGAACAGGCTAGGAATAGGGGTTGCAACAATTTCAGCAGATCATTTTAGAAAGAGAGGGTCCAAATTGTCTAGCCCAGCTAATTTGTAGGGGTCCAGATTTTGTAGCTCAGATTTTGCAGCTCTGGATTTGGGTGAAGGAGAAATGTGGGAGGCTTGGGCGAGTTGCTGTGGGGGGTGCAGGGCTGTTGACCAGGGTAGGAGTAGCCAGGTGGAAAGCATGGCCAGCTGTAGAAAAATGCTTATTGAAATCCTCAATTATAGTTGATTTATCAGTGGTGACTGTGTTTCCTAGCCTCAGTGCAGTGGGCAGCTGGGAGGAGGTGCTCCTGTTCTCCATGAACTTTACAGTGTCCCAGAACTTTTTTGAGTTTGTGCTACCGGATGCAAATTTCTGCTTGAAAAAGCTAGCCTTTGCTTTCCTAACTACCTGGGTATATTGGTTCCTAACTTCCCTGAAAATTTGCATATCACGGGGGCTATTCGATACTAATGCAGAACGCCATAGAATGTTTTTGTGCTGGTCAAGGGCAGTTAGATCTGGAGAGAACCAAGGCTATATCTGTTCCTGGTTGTATTAGGGACATGCTTATTTAAGATGGTGAGGACGGCACTTTTAAAGAATAACCAGGCATCCTCTACTGATGGGATGAGGTCAATATCCTTCCAGGATACCCGGGCCAGATCCATTAGAAAGGCAAGATCGCTAATGTGTTTTAGGGAGCGTTTGACAGTGATTAGGGATGGTTGTTTGACAGCAGACCCATTACGGATGCAGGCAATGAGGCAGTGATTGCTGAGATCTTGGTTGAAAACAGCAGAGGTGTATTTGGAGGGCAAGTTGGTTAGGATGAAATATATGAGTGTGCCCGTGTTTATTGATTTGGGGTTGTACCTGGTGGGTTCATTGATAATTTGTGTGAGATTCAGTGCATCAAGCTTAGATTGTAGGATGGCCGGGGTGTTAAGTATGTCCCAGTTTAGTTCACCTAGCAGCACGAGCTCTGAAGATAGATGGGGGGCAATCAATTCACATATGGTGTCCAGGGCACAGCTGGGGACAGAGGGTGGTCTATAGCAAGTGGCAATAGGGAGAGACTTGTTTCTGGAAAGGTGGATTTTTAAAAGTAGAAGCTCGAAATGTTTGGGTACAGACTTGGATAGGATGACAGAACTCTGCAGGCTACCTCTGCAATAGATTGCAACACCGCCTCCTTTGGCAGTTCTATCTTGTCAGAAGATGTTATAGTTAGTGATGGAAATTTCAGGGGTTTTGGTGGTCTTCCTAAGCCAGGATTCAGACACGTCTAGTATATCCGGGTTGGCAGAGTGTGCTAAAGCAGTGAATAAAACAAACTTAGGGAGGAGGCTTCTAATGTTAACATGCATGAAACCAAGGTTTTTACGGTTACAGAAGACAACAAATGAGAGCACCTGGGGAATAGGAGTGGAGCTAGGCACTGCAGGACCTGGATTAACCTCTACATCACCAGAGCAACAGAGGAGGAGTAGGATAGGGTTATGGCTAAAAGCAATAATAATTGGTCGTCTAGAACGTCTGGAACAGAGAGTAAAAGGAGGTTTCTGGGGGCGATAAAATAGCTTCAAGGTATAATGTACAGACAAAGGTATGGTAGGATGTGAATACAGTGGAGGTAAACCTAGGATTTGAGTGATGATGAGAAAGATATTGTCTCTAGAAACATAATTTAAAATAGGTGATGTCACTGTGTGTGTGGGGGGTGAAACTAAAGGGTTTGCTAAGGCATATTGAGCAGAGCAAGAGAATCTACAGTGAAATAAGACAATAACCATAATAATAATATAATATGGCGAGGAAGAGAGAGACATACTAAGACTGGACTGTCTGAAGAGATGGAGAAGAAGAAAGAGACATACTAAGACTGGACTGTCTGAAGAGATGGAGAAGAAGAAAGAGACATACTAAGACTGGACTGTCTGAAGAGATGGAGAGGAAGAGAGAGACATACTAAGACTGGACTGTCTGGGGAGATGGAGACGAAGAGAGAGACATACTAAGACTGGACTGTCTGGGGAGAGGAAGAGAGAGACATACTAAGACTGGACTGTCTGGAGAGATGGAGAGAGACATACTAAGACTGGACTGTCTGGAGAGATGGAGAGGAAGAGAGAGACATACTAAGACTGGACTGTCTGGGGAGATGGAGAGGAAGAGAGAGACATACTAAGACTGGACTGTCTGGAGAGATGGAGAGGAAGAGAGAGACATACTAAGACTGGACTGTCTGGAGAGATGGAGAGGAAGAGAGAGACATACTAAGACTGGACTGTCTGGAGAGATGGAGAGGAAGAGAGAGACATACTAAGACTGGACTGTCTGGGGAGATGAAGAGAGAGACATACTAAGACTGGATTGTCTGGGGAGATGAAGAGAGAGACATACTAAGACTGGACTGTCTGAAGAGATGGAGAAGAAGAAAGAGACATACTAAGACTGGACTGTCTGAAGAGATGGAGAGGAAGAGAGAGACATACTAAGACTGGACTGTCTGGAGAGATGGAGAGAGACATACTAAGACTGGACTCTCTGGAGAGATGGAGAGGAAGAGAGAGACATACTAAGACTGGACTGTCTGGGGAGAGGAAGAGAGAGACATAGTAAGATTGGACTGTCTGGAGAGATGGAGAGAGACATACTAAGACTGGACTGTCTGGAGAGATGGAGAGGAAGAGAGAGACATACTAAGACTGGACTGTCTGGGGAGATGGAGAGGAAGAGAGAGACATACTAAGACTGGACTGTCTGGAGAGATGGAGAGGAAGAGAGAGACATACTAAGACTGGACTGTCTGGGGAGATGAAGAGAGATACATACTAAGACTGGACTGTCTGGAGAGATGGAGAGGAAGAGAGAGACATACTAAGACTGGACTCTCTGGAGAGATGGAGAGGAAGAGAGAGACACACTAAGACTGGACTGTCTGGGGAGATGGAGAGGAAGAGAGAGACATACTAAGACTGGACTGTCTAGAGAGATGGAGAGAGACATACTAAGACTGGACTCTCTGGAGAGATGGAGAGGAAGAGAGAGACATACTAAGACAGGACTGTCTGGAGAGATGGAGAGGAAGAGAGAGACATACTAAGACTGGACTGTCTGGGGAGATGAAGAGAGAGACATACTAAGACTGGACTGTCTGGAGAGATGGAGAGAGACATACTAAGACTGGACTGTCTGGAGAGATGGAGAGAGACATACTAAGACTGGACTCTCTGGAGAGATGGAGAGGAAGAGAGAGACACACTAAGACTGGACTGTCTGGAGAGATGGAGAGGAAGAGAGAGACACACTAAGACTGGACTGTCTGGGGAGATGGAGAGGAAGAGAGAGACATACTAAGACTGGACTGTCTAGAGAGATGGAGAGGAAGAGAGAGACATAATAAGACTGGACTGTCTGGAGAGATGGAGAGGAAGAGAGAGACATACTAAGACTGGACTGTCTGGAGAGATGGAGAGGAAGAGAGAGGCATACTAAGACTGGACTGTCTGGAGAGATGGAGAGGAAGAGAGAGACATACTAAGACTGGACTGTCTGGAGAGAGGAAGACAGAGACATACTAAGACTGGACTGTCTGGAGAGATGGAGAGAGACATACTAAGACTGGACTGTCTGGAGAGATGGAGATGAAGAGAGAGACATACTAAGACTGGACTGTCTGGAGAGATGGAGAGAGACATACTAAGACTGGACTGTCTGGAGAGATGGAGAGAGACATACTAAGACTGGACTCTCTGGAGAGATGGAGAGGAAGAGAGAGACACACTAAGACTGGACTGTCTGGAGAGATGGAGAGGAAGAGAGAGACACACTAAGACTGGACTGTCTGGGGAGATGGAGAGGAAGAGAGAGACATACTAAGACTGGACTGTCTAGAGAGATGGAGAGGAAGAGAGAGACATAATAAGACTGGACTGTCTGGAGAGATGGAGAGGAAGAGAGAGACATACTAAGACTGGACTGTCTGGAGAGATGGAGAGGAAGAGAGAGGCATACTAAGACTGGACTGTCTGGAGAGATGGAGAGGAAGAGAGAGACATACTAAGACTGGACTGTCTGGAGAGAGGAAGACAGAGACATACTAAGACTGGACTGTCTGGAGAGATGGAGAGAGACATACTAAGACTGGACTGTCTGGAGAGATGGAGAGGAAGAGAGAGACATACTAAGACTGGACTGTCTGGAGAGATGGAGAGGAAGAGAGAGACATACTAAGACTGGACTCTCTGGAGAGATGGAGAGGAAGAGAGAGACATACTAAGACTGGACTGTCTAGAGAGATGGAGAGGAAGAGAGAGACATACTAAGACTGGACTGTCTGGGGAGATGGAGAGGAAGAGAGAGACATAATAAGACTAGACTGTCTGGAGCGATGGAGAGGAAGAGAGAGACATACTAAGACTGGACTGTCTGGAGAGATGGAGAGGAAGAGAGAGGCATACTAAGACTGGACTGTCTGGAGAGATGGAGAGGAAGAGAGAGACATACTAAGACTGGACTGTCTGGAGAGATGGAGAGGAAGAGAGAGACATACTAAGACTGGACTGTCTGGGGAGATGAAGAGAGAGACATACTAAGACTGGACTGTCTGGAGAGATGGAGAGGAAGAGAGAGACATACTAAGACTGGACTGTCTGGGGAGATGGAGAGGAAGAGAGAGACATACTAAGACTGGACTCTCTGGAGAGATGGAGAGGAAGAGAGAGACATACTAAGACTGGACTGTCTGGGGAGAGGAAGAGAGAGACATACTAAGACTGGACTGTCTGGAGAGATGGAGAGAGACATACTAAGACTGGACTGTCTGGAGAGATGGAGAGGAAGAGAGAGACATACTAAGACTGGACTGTCTGGGGAGATGGAGAGGAAGAGAGAGACATACTTTGACTGGACTGTCTGGAGAGATGGAGAGGAAGAGAGAGACATACTAAGACTGGACTGTCTGGGGAGATGAAGAGAGAGACATACTAAGACTGGATTGTCTGGGGAGATGAAGAGAGAGACATACTAAGACTGGACTGTCTGGAGAGATAGAGAAGAAGAAAGAGACATACTAAGACTGGACTGTCTGAAGAGATGGAGAGGAAGAGAGAGACATACTAAGACTGGACTGTCTGGGGAGATGAAGAGAGAGACATACTAAGACTGGATTGTCTGGGGAGATGAAGAGAGAGAAATACTAAGACTGGACTGTCTGAAGAGATGGAGAAGAAGAAAGATACATACTAAGACTGGACTGTCTGAAGAGATGGAGAGGAAGAGAGAGACATACTAAGACTGGACTGTCTGGAGAGATGGAGAGAGACATACTAAGACTGGACTCTCTGGAGAGATGGAGAGGAAGAGAGAGACATACTAAGACTGGACTGTCTGGGGAGATGGAGAGGAAGAGAGAGACATACTAAGACTGGACTGTCTAGAGAGATGGAGAGAGACATACTAAGACTGGACTCTCTGGAGAGATGGAGAGGAAGAGAGAGACATACTAAGACTGGACTGTCTGGGGAGATGGAGAGGAAGAGAGAGACATACTAAGACTGGACTGTCTGGAGAGATGGAGAGGAAGAGAGAGACATACTAAGACTGGACTGTCTGGGGAGATGGAGAGGAAGAGAGAGACATACTAAGACTGGACTGTCTGGAGAGATGGAGAGGAAGAGAGAGACATACTAAGACTGGACTGTCTGAAGAGATGGAGAGGAAGAGAGAGACATACTAAGACTGGACTGTCTGGGGAGATGAAGAGAGAGACATACTAAGACTGGATTGTCTGGGGAGATGAAGAGAGAGAGACATACTAAGACTGGACTGTCTGAAGAGATGGAGATGAAGAGAGAGACATACTAAGACTGGACTGTCTGAAGAGATGGAGAAGAAGAAAGAGTCATACTAAGACTGGACTGTCTGGGGAGAGGAAGAGAGAGACATACTAAGATTGGACTGTCTGGAGAGATGGAGAGAGACATACTAAGACTGGACTGTCTGGAGAGATGGAGAGGAAGAGAGAGATCTCTGGAGAGATGGAGAGGAAGAGAGAGACATACTAAGACTGGACTGTCTGGAGAGATGGAGAGGAAGAGAGAGACATACTAAGACTGGACTGTCTGGGGAGATGAAGAGAGAGACATACTAAGACTGGACTCTCTGGGGAGATGAAGAGAGAGACATACTAAGACTGGACTGTCTGGAGAGATGGAGAGGAAGAGAGAGACATACTAAGACTGGACTGTCTAGAGAGATGGAGAGGAAGAGAGAGGCATACTAAGACTGGACTGTCTGGAGAGATGGAGAGGATGGGAGAGACATACTAAGACTGGACTGTCTGAAGAGATGGACTGTCTGGGGAGATGAAGAGAGAGACATACTAAGACTGGACTGTCTGGAGAGATGGAGAGGAAGAGAGAGACATACTAAGACTGGACTGTCTGGAGAGATGGAGAGGAAGAGAGAGACATACTAAGACTGGACTGTCTGGGGAGATGAAGAGAGAGACATACTAAGACTGGACTGTCTGAAGAGATGGACTGTCTGGGGAGATGAAGAGAGAGACATACTAAGACTGGACTGTCTGGAGAGATGGAGAGGGAAGAGAGAGACATACTAAGACTGGACTGTCTGGAGAGATGGAGAGGAAGAGAGAGACATACTAAGACTGGACTGTCTGGGGAGATGGAGAGGAAGAGAGAGACATACTAAGACTGGACTGTCTGGAGAGATGGAGAGGAAGAGAGAGACATACTAAGACTGGACTGTCTAGAGAGATGGAGAGGAAGAGAGAGGCATACTAAGACTGGACTGTCTGGAGAGATGGAGAGGAAGAGAGAGACATACTAAGACTGGACTGTCTGGAGAGATGGAGAGGAAGAGAGAGACATACTAAGACTGGACTGTCTGGGGAGATGGAGAGGAAGAGAGAGACATACTAAGACTGGACTGTCTGGGGAGATGAAGAGAGAGACATACTTAGACTGGACTGTCTGGAGAGATGGAGTGGAAGAGAGAGACATACTAAGACTGGACTGTCTGGGGAGATGGAGAGGAAGAGAGAGACATACTAAGACTGGACTGTCTGGAGAGATGGAGAGGAAGAGAGAGACATACTAAGACTGGAATGTCTAGAGAGATGGAGAGGAAGAGAGAGGCATACTAAGACTGGACTGTCTGGAGAGATGGACTGTCTGGGGAGATGAAGAGAGATACATACTAAGACTGGACTGTCTGGAGAGATGGAGAGGAAGAGAGATACATACTAAGACTGGACTGTCTGGAGAGATGGAGAGGAAGAGAGAGACATACTAACACTGGACTGTCTGGAGAGATGGAGAAGAAGAAAGAGACATACTAAGACTGGACTGTCTGAAGAGATGGACTGTCTGGGGAGATGAAGAGAGAGACATACTAAGACTGGACTGTCTGGAGAGATGGAGAGGAAGAGAGAGACATACTAAGACCGGACTGTCTGGGGAGATGAAGAGAGAGACATACTAAGACTGGACTGTCTGGGGAGATGAAGAGAGAGACATACTAAGACTGGACTGTCTGAAGAGATGGAGAAGAAGAAAGAGACATACTAAGACTGGACTGTCTGGAGAGATGGAGAGGAAGAGAGAGACATACTAAGACTGGACTGTCTGGAGAGATGGAGAGGAAGAGAGAGACATACTAAGACTGGACTCTCTGGAGAGATGGAGAGGAAGAGAGAGACATACTAAGACTGGACTGTCTGGGGAGATGGAGAGGAAGAGACAGACATACTAAGACTGGACTGTCTGGGGAGATAAAGAGAGAGACATACTAAGACTGGACTGTCTGAAGAGATGGAGAAGAAGAAAGAGACATGCTAAGACTGGACTGTCTGGAGAGATGGAGAGGAAGAGAGAGACATACTAAGACTGGACTGTCTGGAGAGATGGAGAGGAAGAGAGAGACATACTAAGACTGGACTCTCTGGAGAGATGGAGAGGAAGAGAGAGACATACTAAGACTGGACTGTCTGGCGAGATGTAGAGGAAGAGAGAGACATGCAAAGACTGGACTGTCTGAAGAGATGGAGAGGAAGAGAGAGACATACAGTGCTAATTCTGGACTGTCTGAAGAGATGGAGAGGAAGAGAGAGACAAACTAAGACGGGACTGTCTGGGGAGATGGAGACGAAGAGAGAGACATACTAAGACTGGACTGTCTGGAGAGATGGAGACGAAGGGAGAGGCATACTAAGACGGGACTGTCTGGGGAGATGGAGATGAAGAGAGAGACATACTAAGACTGGACTGTCTGGCGAGATGGAGAGGAAGAGAGAGACATACTAAGACTGGACTGTCTGGGGAGATGAAGAGAGAGACATACTAAGACTGGACTGTCTGAAGAGATGGAGAAGAAGAAAGAGACATACTAAGACTGGACTGTCTGGAGAGATGGAGAGGAAGAGAGAGACATACTAAGACTGGACTGTCTGGAGAGATGGAGAGGAAGAGAGAGACATACTAAGACTGGACTGTCTGGAGAGATGGAGAGGAAGAGAGAGACATACTAAGACTGGACTCTCTGGAGAGATGGAGAGGAAGAGAGAGACATACTAAGACTGGACTCTCTGGAATGATGGAGAGGAAGAGAGAGACATGCAAAGACTGGACTGTCTGAAGAGATGGAGAGGAAGAGAGAGACATAGGGTGCTAATTCTGGACTCTCTGGAGAGATGGCGAGGAAGAGAGAGACACTAATTCTGGAGTGTCTGAAGAGATGGAGAGGAAGAGAGAGACAAACTAAGACGGGACTGTCTGGGGAGATGGAGACGAAGAGAGAGGCATACTAAGACTGGACTGTCTGGCGAGATGTAGAGGAAGAGAGAGACATGCAAAGACTGGACTGCTGAAGAGATGGCGAGGAAGAGAGAGACATACTAATTCTGGACTGTCTGAAGAGATGGAGAGGAAGAGAGAGACAAACTAAGACGGGACTGTCTGGGGAGATGGAGACGAAGAGAGAGACATACTAAGACTGGACTGTCTGGAGAGATGGAGACGAAGAGAGAGGCATACTAAGACGGGACTGTCTGAAGAGATGGAGACGAAGAGAGAGGCATACTTAGACTGGACTGTCTGGAGAGATGGAGAGGAAGAGAGAGACATACTAAGACTGGACTGTCTAGAGAGATGGAGAGGAAGAGAGAGACATACTAAGACTGGACTGTCTGGGGAGATGGAGAGGAAGAGAGAGACATACTAAGACTGGACTTTCTGGAGAGATGGAGAGGAAGAGAGAGGCATACTAAGACTGGACTGTCTAGAGAGATGGAGAGGAAGAGAGAGGCATACTAAGACTGGACTGTCTGGAGAGATGGAGAGGATGGGAGAGACATACTAAGACTGGAATGTCTAGAGAGATGGAGAGGAAGAGAGAGGCATACTAAGACTGGACTGTCTGGAGAGATGGACTGTCTGGGGAGATGAAGAGAGATACATACTAAGACTGGACTGTCTGAAGAGATGGAGAAGAAGAAAGAGACATACTAAGACTGGACTGTCTGGAGAGATGGAGAGGAAGAGAGAGACATACTAAGACTGGACTGTCTGGAGAGATGGAGAGGAAGAGAGAGACATACTAAGACTGGACTCTCTGGAGAGATGGAGAGGAAGAGAGAGACATACTAAGACTGGACTGTCTGGGGAGATGGAGAGGAAGAGACAGACATACTAAGACTGGACTGTCTGGGGAGATAAAGAGAGAGACATACTAAGACTGGACTGTCTGAAGAGATGGAGAAGAAGAAAGAGACATGCTAAGACTGGACTGTCTGGAGAGATGGAGAGGAAGAGAGAGACATACTAAGACTGGACTGTCTGGAGAGATGGAGAGGAAGAGAGAGACATA
Source organism: Oncorhynchus nerka (assembly GCF_034236695.1). NCBI lineage: Eukaryota > Metazoa > Chordata > Actinopteri > Salmoniformes > Salmonidae > Oncorhynchus > Oncorhynchus nerka. The sequence continues at coordinate 57,828,030 of NC_088405.1, read as the reverse complement.
CTAAGACTGGACTCTCTGGAGAGATGGAGAGGAAGAGAGAGACATACTAAGACTGGACTGTCTGGAGAGATGTAGAGGAAGAGAGAGACATGCAAAGACTGGACTGTCTGAAGAGATGGAGAGGAAGAGAGAGACATACAGTGGACTGTCTGAAGAGATGGAGACTGTCTGGACTGTCTGAAGAGATGGAGACGAAGAGAGAGACATACTAAGACTGGACTGTCTGGAGAGATGGAGACGAAGGGAGAGGCATACTAAGACGGGACTGTCTGGGGAGATGGAGAGGAAGAGAGAGACATACTAAGACTGGACTTTCTGGAGAGATGGAGAGGAAGAGAGAGGCATACTAAGACTGGACTGTCTAGAGAGATGGAGAGGAAGAGAGAGGCATACTAAGACTGGACTGTCTGGAGAGATGGAGAGGATGGGAGAGACATACTAAGACTGGACTGTCTGAAGAGATGGACTGTCTGGGGAGATGAAGATAGAGACATACTAAGACTGGACTGTCTGGGGAGATGAAGAGAGAGACACTTAGACTGGACTGTCTGGAGAGATGGAGAGGAAGAGAGAGACATACTAAGACTGGACTGTCTGGGGAGATGGAGAGGAAGAGAGAGACATACTAAGACTGGACTGTCTGGAGAGATGGAGAGGAAGAGAGAGACATACTAAGACTGGAATGTCTAGAGAGATGGAGAGGAAGAGAGAGGCATACTAAGACTGGACTGTCTGGAGAGATGGACTGTCTGGGGAGATGAAGAGAGATACATACTAAGACTGGACTGTCTGGAGAGATGGAGAGGAAGAGAGATACATACTAAGACTGGACTGTCTGGAGAGATGGAGAGGAAGAGAGAGACATACTAACACTGGACTGTCTGGAGAGATGGAGAAGAAGAAAGAGACATACTAAGACTGGACTGTCTGAAGAGATGGACTGTCTGGGGAGATGAAGAGAGAGACATACTAAGACTGGACTGTCTGGAGAGATGGAGAGGAAGAGAGAGACATACTAAGACTGGACTGTCTGGGGAGATGAAGAGAGAGACATACTAAGACTGGACTGTCTGGGGAGATGAAGAGAGAGACATACTAAGACTGGACTGTCTGAAGAGATGGAGAAGAAGAAAGAGACATACTAAGACTGGACTGTCTGGAGAGATGGAGAGGAAGAGAGAGACATACTAAGACTGGACTGTCTGGAGAGATGGAGAGGAAGAGAGAGACATACTAAGACTGGACTCTCTGGAGAGATGGAGAGGAAGAGAGAGACATACTAAGACTGGACTGTCTGGGGAGATGGAGAGGAAGAGACAGACATACTAAGACTGGACTGTCTGGGGAGATAAAGAGAGAGACATACTAAGACTGGACTGTCTGAAGAGATGGAGAAGAAGAAAGAGACATGCTAAGACTGGACTGTCTGGAGAGATGGAGAGGAAGAGAGAGACATACTAAGACTGGACTGTCTGGGGAGATGAAGAGAGAGACATACTAAGACTGGACTCTCTGGGGCGATGAAGAGAGAGACATACTAAGACTGGACTGTCTGGAGAGATGGAGAGGAAGAGAGAGACATACTAAGACTGGACTGTCTGGGGAGATGGAGAGGAAGAGACAGACATACTAAGACTGGACTGTCTGGGGAGATAAAGAGAGAGACATACTAAGACTGGACTGTCTGAAGAGATGGAGAAGAAGAAAGAGACATGCTAAGACTGGACTGTCTGAAGAGATGGAGAAGAAGAAAGAGACATACTAAGACTGGACTGTCTGGAGAGATGGAGAGGAAGAGAGAGACATACTAAGACTGGACTGTCTGGAGAGATGGAGAGGAAGAGAGAGACATACTAAGACTGGACTCTCTGGAGAGATGGAGAGGAAGAGAGAGACATACTAAGACTGGACTGTCTGGGGAGATGGAGAGGAAGAGACAGACATACTAAGACTGGACTGTCTGGGGAGATAAAGAGAGAGACATACTAAGACTGGACTGTCTGAAGAGATGGAGAAGAAGAAAGAGACATGCTAAGACTGGACTGTCTGGAGAGATGGAGAGGAAGAGAGAGACATACTAAGACTGGACTGTCTGGGGAGATGAAGAGAGAGACATACTAAGACTGGACTCTCTGGGGCGATGAAGAGAGAGACATACTAAGACTGGACTGTCTGGAGAGATGGAGAGGAAGAGAGAGACATACTAAGACTGGACTCTCTGGAGAGATGGAGAGGAAGAGAGAGACATACTAAGACTGGACTGTCTGGGGAGATGGAGAGGAAGAGACAGACATACTAAGACTGGACTGTCTGGGGAGATAAAGAGAGAGACATACTAAGACTGGACTGTCTGAAGAGATGGAGAAGAAGAAAGAGACATGCTAAGACTGGACTGTCTGGAGAGATGGAGAGGAAGAGAGAGACATACTAAGACTGGACTGTCTGGAGAGATGGAGAGGAAGAGAGAGACATACTAAGACTGGACTCTCTGGAGAGATGGAGAGGAAGAGAGAGACATACTAAGACTGGACTGTCTGGCGAGATGTAGAGGAAGAGAGAGACATGCAAAGACTGGACTGTCTGAAGAGATGGAGAGGAAGAGAGAGACATACAGTGCTAATTCTGGACTGTCTGAAGAGATGGAGAGGAAGAGAGAGACAAACTAAGACGGGACTGTCTGGGGAGATGGAGACGAAGAGAGAGACATACTAAGACTGGACTGTCTGGAGAGATGGAGACGAAGGGAGAGGCATACTAAGACGGGACTGTCTGGGGAGATGGAGAGGAAGAGAGAGACATACTAAGACTGGACTTTCTGGAGAGATGGAGAGGAAGAGAGAGGCATACTAAGACTGGACTGTCTAGAGAGATGGAGAGGAAGAGAGAGGCATACTAAGACTGGACTGTCTGGAGAGATGGAGAGGATGGCAGAGACATACTAAGACTGGACTGTCTGAAGAGATGGACTGTCTGGGGAGATGAAGATAGAGACATACTAAGACTGGACTGTCTGGGGAGATGAAGAGAGAGACACTTAGACTGGACTGTCTGGAGAGATGGAGAGGAAGAGAGAGACATACTAAGACTGGACTGTCTGGGGAGATGGAGAGGAAGAGAGAGACATACTAAGACTGGACTGTCTGGAGAGATGGAGAGGAAGAGAGAGACATACTAAGACTGGAATGTCTAGAGAGATGGAGAGGAAGAGAGAGGCATACTAAGACTGGACTGTCTGGAGAGATGGACTGTCTGGGGAGATGAAGAGAGATACATACTAAGACTGGACTGTCTGGAGAGATGGAGAGGAAGAGAGATACATACTAAGACTGGACTGTCTGGAGAGATGGAGAGGAAGAGAGAGACATACTAACACTGGACTGTCTGGAGAGATGGAGAAGAAGAAAGAGACATACTAAGACTGGACTGTCTGAAGAGATGGACTGTCTGGGGAGATGAAGAGAGAGACATACTAAGACTGGACTGTCTGGAGAGATGGAGAGGAAGAGAGAGACATACTAAGACTGGACTGTCTGGGGAGATGAAGAGAGAGACATACTAAGACTGGACTGTCTGGGGAGATGAAGAGAGAGACATACTAAGACTGGACTGTCTGAAGAGATGGAGAAGAAGAAAGAGACATACTAAGACTGGACTGTCTGGAGAGATGGAGAGGAAGAGAGAGACATACTAAGACTGGACTGTCTGGAGAGATGGAGAGGAAGAGAGAGACATACTAAGACTGGACTCTCTGGAGAGATGGAGAGGAAGAGAGAGACATACTAAGACTGGACTGTCTGGGGAGATGGAGAGGAAGAGACAGACATACTAAGACTGGACTGTCTGGGGAGATAAAGAGAGAGACATACTAAGACTGGACTGTCTGAAGAGATGGAGAAGAAGAAAGAGACATGCTAAGACTGGACTGTCTGGAGAGATGGAGAGGAAGAGAGAGACATACTAAGACTGGACTGTCTGGAGAGATGGAGAGGAAGAGAGAGACATACTAAGACTGGACTCTCTGGAGAGATGGAGAGGAAGAGAGAGACATACTAAGACTGGACTGTCTGGCGAGATGTAGAGGAAGAGAGAGACATGCAAAGACTGGACTGTCTGAAGAGATGGAGAGGAAGAGAGAGACATACAGTGCTAATTCTGGACTGTCTGAAGAGATGGAGAGGAAGAGAGAGACAAACTAAGACGGGACTGTCTGGGGAGATGGAGACGAAGAGAGAGACATACTAAGACTGGACTGTCTGGAGAGATGGAGACGAAGGGAGAGGCATACTAAGACGGGACTGTCTGGGGAGATGGAGATGAAGAGAGAGACATACTAAGACTGGACTGTCTGGCGAGATGGAGAGGAAGAGAGAGACATACTAAGACTGGACTGTCTGGGGAGATGAAGAGAGAGATACTAAGACTGGACTGTCTGAAGAGATGGAGAAGAAGAAAGAGACATACTAAGACTGGACTGTCTGGAGAGATGGAGAGGAAGAGAGAGACATACTAAGACTGGACTGTCTGGAGAGATGGAGAGGAAGAGAGAGACATACTAAGACTGGACTGTCTGGAGAGATGGAGAGGAAGAGAGAGACATACTAAGACTGGACTCTCTGGAGAGATGGAGAGGAAGAGAGAGACATACTAAGACTGGACTCTCTGGAATGATGGAGAGGAAGAGAGAGACATGCAAAGACTGGACTGTCTGAAGAGATGGAGAGGAAGAGAGAGACATAGGGTGCTAATTCTGGACTCTCTGGAGAGATGGCGAGGAAGAGAGAGACACTAATTCTGGAGTGTCTGAAGAGATGGAGAGGAAGAGAGAGACAAACTAAGACGGGACTGTCTGGGGAGATGGAGACGAAGAGAGAGGCATACTAAGACTGGACTGTCTGGCGAGATGTAGAGGAAGAGAGAGACATGCAAAGACTGGACTGCTGAAGAGATGGCGAGGAAGAGAGAGACATACTAATTCTGGACTGTCTGAAGAGATGGAGAGGAAGAGAGAGACAAACTAAGACGGGACTGTCTGGGGAGATGGAGACGAAGAGAGAGACATACTAAGACTGGACTGTCTGGAGAGATGGAGACGAAGAGAGAGGCATACTAAGACGGGACTGTCTGAAGAGATGGAGACGAAGAGAGAGGCATACTTAGACTGGACTGTCTGGAGAGATGGAGAGGAAGAGAGAGACATACTAAGACTGGACTGTCTGGAGAGATGGAGAGGAAGAGAGAGACATACTAAGACTGGACTCTCTGGAGAGATGGAGAGGAAGAGAGAGACATACTAAGACTGGACTGTCTGAGGAGATGGAGAGGAAGAGAGAGACATACTAACACTGGACTGTCTGGAGAGATGGAGAAGAAGAAAGAGACATACTAAGACTGGACTGTCTGAGGAGATGGACTGTCTGGGGAGATGAAGAGAGAGACATACTAAGACTGGACTGTCTGGCGAGATGTAGAGGAAGAGAGAGACATGCAAAGACTGGACTGTCTGAAGAGATGGAGAGGAAGAGAGAGACATACAGTGCTAATTCTGGACTCTCTGGAGAGATGGCGAGGAAGTGAGAGACATACTAATTCTGGACTGTCTGAGGAGATGGAGAGGAAGAGAGAGACAAACTAAGACGGGACTGTCTGGGGAGATGGAGACGAAGAGAGAGACATACTAAGACTGGACTGTCTGGGGAGATGGAGAAGAAGAAAGAGACATGCTAAGACTGGACTGTCTGAAGAGATGGCGAGGAAGAGAGAGACATACTAATTCTGGACTGTCTGAAGAGATGGAGAGGAAGAGAGAGACAAACTAAGACGGGACTGTCTGGGGAGATGGAGATGAAGAGAGAGACATACTAAGACTGGACTGTCTGGAGAGATGGAGACGAAGAGAGAGGCATACTAAGACGGGACTGTCTGGGGAGATGGAGACGAAGAGAGAGGCATACTAAGACTGGACTGTCTGGAGAGATGGAGACGAAGAGAAAGGCATACTTAGACTGGACTGTCTGGAGAGATGGAGAGGAAGAGAGAGACATACTAAGACTGGACTGTCTAGAGAGATGGAGAGGAAGAGAGAGGCATACTAAGACTGGACTGTCTGGGGAGATGGAGACGAAGAGAGAGACATACTAAGACTGGACTGTCTGGGGAGATGGAGACGAAGAGAGAGGCATACTAAGACTGGACTGTCTGAAGAGATGGAGAGGAAGAGAGAGACATACAGTGCTAATTCTGGACTCTCTGGAGAGATGGCGAGGAAGAGAGAGACGTACTAATTCTGGACTGTCTGAGGAGATGGAGAGGAAGAGAGACAAACTAAGACGGGACTGTCTGGGGAGATGGAGACGAAGAGAGAGACATACTAAGACGGGACTGTCTGGAGAGATGGAGACAAAGAGAGAGGCATACTAAGACGGGACTGTCTGGAGAGATGGAGACGAAGAGAGAGGCATACTAAGACTGGACTGGTTGGAGAGATGTAGACGAAGAGAGAGGCATACTTAGACTGGACTGTCTGGAGAGATGGAGAAGAAGAAAGAGACATGCTAAGACTGGACTGTCTGAAGAGATGGAGAGGAAGAGAGAGACATACTAAGACTGGACTGTCTGGAGAGATGGAGAGGAAGAGAGAGACATACTAAGACTGGACTGTCTGGGGAGATGAAGAGAGAGACATACTAAGACTGGACTGTCTGGAGAGATGGAGAGAGACATACTAAGACTGGACTCTCTGGAGAGATGGAGAGGAAGAGAGAGACACACTAAGACTGGACTGTCTGGGGAGATGGAGAGGAAGAGAGAGACATACTAAGACTGGACTGTCTGGGGAGAGGAAGAGAGAGACATACTAAGACTGGACTGTCTGGAGAGATGGAGAGAGACATACTAAGACTGGACTGTCTGGAGAGATGGAGAGGAAGAGAGAGACATACAGTGCTAATTCTGGACTCTCTGGAGAGATGGCGAGGAAGAGAGAGACACTAATTCTGGACTGTCTGAATAGATGGAGAGGAAGAGAGAGACATACTAAGACTGGACTGTCTGGGGAGATGGAGACGAAAAGAGAGACATACTAAGACTGGACTGTCTGGAGAGATGGAGAGGAAGAGAGAGACATTAAGACGGGACTGTCTGGGGAGATGGAGACGAAGAGACACGTTGGAGGATATGAGCATCAGAGAGGGGTTGTGCAGTGAAAGCATTCTCTGGTCACTCACTCTCCACAGAGTTATTGCTCATGACATTTAATTGCGGGAGAAGCGCGCTACTTCATATATTATATCCTAGGGCATGTAATCAGGCTCAGACGAGAGGGAGGAACATTTGTTTGTATGTCATATCCTGCAGCATAGCATCAGTCCTCAAACAAAGGAAAATACCACACGCTAACCTGTACACTTAAATATGTATCTTCCTCCTTTACCTCCTACCGTTTTTAAATGATCTATGATTTAAAAAAATGAAAAGTAAGATCCAAATCAAAGGATCAAAACTGGCACTACATGGGAATACTGTATATTTCCCATACAGTACAGTAGACTACATATGTTTCCCATACAGTACAGTAGATTACATACGATATCAGGTGCCGATAGAGTACGATCTTCATACTATGTAATAACAATTGTCCTTCTTCTATAACTCTCCAGAGAAAAAAAAACAAGTCAATCTAATTAAACACAATTTCATAGGCTGACCCACATAGTCCAAAGCACAAGCAGGAAGAAATGCTAAGTTTCGCAAACTGCTTTACTGTGAAGGAACAGTCATATAGCCTCCAGTGTTAGCATATTCATGGCTCCTTTCGCAGGATGTACTCAAGCACAGGGTAGAGGATTTAAGATCCCAACCCAGCTGCTGTACCTCCTGCAAAACGTTGCTACATTTCTAAACCTTACATTACTGGCCTTGTGAAAAGGCTGCTAAAAGCAGGTCCAGTAACTGGCTGGTGCGCTGAGCCTGGCCTGGGGTGAAGAATGGGGCAGGAGATAGAGAGACATTCTCAGGCTGTGACTGGGAGGCACTGGGTGGCCGCTGGTGGCGGTACATTTTGTGTCACACATAAATTTGTCATGGTTGCTGCTTTTTTTCCCTTTAATCTCTGTTGTGCACGTGCTGGTGCTTTTGTGTGTATGAGTGTGTGTTCATATGTGCGTGGGGTGCATACTTCAGTGTGTCTGTGTATGGTAGTACTCAGGCAGGGTTTGAGTGAGCAGTGCGAGTCAGCTCCACCCACCCTGCAGAGTAGGTTTTTCCATTATTAAACACCAACATCTGTAGTGACTTTTGGGCTTCTTAATCCTCCCTGATATGAGGCTCAATTCTGCTCATTCGGCATAGAGCTTCTTAGTGGCCTGACAAAATCCCCCGTTACTGTAAGTTCCTGCACGTTACTCTGACTCACCTTCTATTTCTTCTTTTTTTTCCCCAATTCATCCTTCTTTCCAATTAATTTTCTTCTTCATTAAAAGTTAACTTTCCTTCTCTCCCACCTCCCACTTGTCATCATGCCCCCCTGTATGTGCAACACACACCCCTCCTCACATATCCATCCTCATCCAACACCATCTCCCTAGTGAGCGAGTATGTTTGTTTTCTTCATCTCTTTTTTGTTTTTGTTTTACCTGGCTCTCTTCATTTTGCAGTGCTGAATAATTTAAGATGTTGATTCCCAAATCATGAAACTTTAATGTGAAATGAATTCATAATTAATGCTGAAGGATTTTTTTTCCTCGGAAGGTATATTTTCCTTCTCAATCATTCGTGATGGAGGATGATGGCAGTGAACAGACAGGTCTGGTGTGGATCATCTGACAGGCAAAAAGGTCCCATGTCCATCAGATGCACTCTCACATCAAGGCTGCTTAACCGTGTGTCTGTCTGCTGTACAGCACATCTGCGAAGCAACTTGTAACCAATGTAACCAAAAAGTAACCAATGTTCCCTCTAAACTGCAGTGTATGCCCCGGGCGGCAGTAGGTCCGAGACTGCCAGGCAGCTCCCCCTGGACTGCCTCTCAGCCCGCAGAGAGAAGCACGAGATTGAACTTCACTCATCTTTTTAAAGCAGTTGTCATGGACTGGTCAACCTCCAAGGCATTCCTAGTCGATCGCCAAACATTTCTGTAAAAAAAAACAATGACAATGACTTGTGTTCCTATTGTTTTTATATTAATCTCTGGCTGTTGGCTGACCTGCGCGCCAGGTAGGCAAACTTTTGCCATTTTGAACAATTTCATGTGTCTAAAGGTACAACCTCTGCCTTCCCAGCGGTCCAGAGAGCAAATCAAGTGCACTATAGGCCTACCGCTGGCCAATCGGATGGCTCAGATTACCGTGTCTGCAGAAAGGTAGCAGGCATAAAAGAAAGCTACAGCAAAGTTGATACTGTGAGATTTCAAAATGTTTAAAACCATGACTAGAAAGAGACCGTCAACGAATACAGCAAAGAGCTGTTTGGGTATTTTATCATATCAAGGAATATTTCACTTGTTCTGTTCATAGGACTAACAACATGATTTTGTGCACGAGGAAGAAATAATGGGGTGCTGCAAGATAGAGGAGGGATGTTGAGAGGCGGACCCTCAGTCTGCTGCTCTCTCCCTCTGCTGACACTGACCATCAGATGCTGACACCATCAGCCCAGTAAAATATAAATAAAAAGCTAATTATTTAAAATGATTTATTCAGCTGTGCCTCACAAGTAAAACAACAACGTATCTATTACCAATGTGATCATATAGCATACCTCCAAGTTTTGTAGTATAATTTTAAAAAATGCCCATGAATGAAGTCATGAAGTCAATTCAAGCAAAGCCAATATGCGGTGATAATGTATGGACCTATAGTTTACTGCACAAACGTCATTGCTACAGTACTGTTTAAAATTGGGAAAGAGGTTTTAATGTTGCATATGCTTACGTTTTTTAATTCATGATAAAAAAAATCTGAGCTGTAGATCTCATCTTGCATTTTCACTCAGAAAGTGATCTTGACTCAGAAAAGTTTGGTGACCACTGTTCAAGAGCTTTCCCTGTTGACACTATCAACATTTCCCTTTACTGTGGCAATTGAACGAATCAACACAATATTAGCCGCTTTTAATGCAACATACTGAAACAAACTATGAAAGAGATTTTGCTGTAGGCAGAACGCATCAAAGTGCGATTCTATTACACTTACACACACACAACTCAGCCCGTACTCTACACAGACTGGTGCGGAATAATCAGAGCTAAAGTGGGCTTATATATGCAAATAGACCATTGCCATATATGGATCTGTGCCATTTACTTTGAACTGGACTGTGTTTACAGCATGAGCGATCTGAGTAGATGCACTTGTTTTGAGATCAAAGCCGAGAGCTGCATGTAGCCACGCGTGCACATTTTGTTCATATCCTTTGCTACTTAGTGAGGTATTAGCACAGTTATACATTGTAGAATAATAGTGAATACATCAAAACTATGAAAAAACACATGGAATCATGTAGTAACCAAAAAAGTGTTAAACAAATCAAAATATATTTTATTTCTAATATTCTTCAAAGTAGCCACCCTTTGCCTTGATGACAGCTTTGCACACTCTTGACATTCTCTCAACCAGCTTCACCTGAATGCTTTGAAGGAGTTCCTACATGTAATTTCATAGTTTTGATGTCTTCACTGTTATTCCACATTAAAGAAAATAGTAAAAATAAAGAAAAACCCTTGAATGAGTAGGTGTGTCCAAACTTTTGACTGGTAATGTAGATCATTTGTAGTCAGCAATAGGGGACTGATTGCTTCCTACAAGAGTACAAAATATGTACGTTTCAAATCAAATTATATTTGTCACATACACGTGTTTAGCAAATGTTATTCTAGTCATCTTTGAAAGAAAGTCAGGTAAAGAGCTTTTTTTTGTCTTAAACGGGCAGTGTTGTATTTTGAGACAGGCTTGAAAAAGCTAAGTAGCCGATAGGCAAAGGGTAGCATAATTTGTAGTAATTAGTGGTAATACGTAATAAGTGGTTTCTTGCATCAAACAACACAAAAACATGTTCCGTCACCTCCTTGTCTGAAGGTCAAGTGGATAAACAGGTTAATGTCAAGTATGTTTTTTTTAAGTGTCATGGAATGTATTCCTACATTGAACACCACACATTGGCTGTTACTGTAGGATGAATGATAGAACAGCTCTTTCCATGTTAAAATGTTATGGGATGTATTTTATTCATTATGATCAAATAGCCACAGTAGCCTACTTGGCCACTGTTAAAACTGAAACTTAAAATGTGTACAGCCTCAGTGTTCATAGTAAACGCGCCCTGGAACCTCCACAGAATTTTCACAATGTTCAAGTTTGCGCTCAGCAGACCTGAAATTTGCTCAGTGACGTGGTTTGCTCATGTTCCCTTTGCTCAGAGGGAACATTGAAAGTAACTGTCACGCCCTGACCTGAGATATCTCTGTTTTCTATATATTTTGGTTAGGTCAGGGTGTGACTAGGGTGGGTACGCTAGTTTTTGTATTTTCTAGTTTTTTTTGTATGTCTAGGGGTTTTGCAGGTTTAGGGGTTTTTGTATGTCCATGTTGGCCTGGTATGGTTCCCAATCAGAGAAAGCTGTTTATTGTCTCTGATTAGGGATCATATTTAGGTAGCCCTTCTCCCACTTTCTGGTGTGTGATCTTGTCTACATTTAGTTGCCTGAGTGCACAGTCCAGTAGCTTCACGTTTCGTTTGCGTTGTTTTGCTGACATTTCGGTTTTATTAAAAACATGTGGAACTCTACTCACGCTGCGCCTTGGTCTAGTCATTACGACGATCGTGACAGTAACTAAGTAAAAAATACTTTGAAGATACTACTTAAGTATTTTAGGGGGGGATATCTGTACTTTACTATTTATATTTTTGTCAACTTTTACTTTTACTCCACTACATTCTGAAGCAGGACTAAACACAAATGCTATGTTACTAAATAAATACAAATTATACACATTTTTGCTGTCTGGTTTTCTTAATATACAATATTTTAAATGATTTATAGAATTTACTTTTGCTTTTGATACTTAAGTATATTTTAGCAATTACATTTACTTTTGATTAAGTACTGTAGATAAAAAACAAATACCACTCAAGTGGTATTTTTTGGGTGACTAATTTTTACTTGAGTCATTTTCTACTAGCGTTTCTTTACTTTTACTCAAGTATGACAATTGGGTACTTATTCCACAACTGATGCAAATCACCTTTGGCCAATAGGTTCAATTCAAATATCCCCATCCATTATTTAATGTGAATAGAGTGTATTGATTTTACAAAGCTGTGGCGTTTATGTGGAAAGAAGTAGTGTGATAGCATAGCTGTAGCAAACCAAATCAAATGGTATCTGTCACATGCCCCGAATACAACTGGTGTAGACCTTACCATGAAATGTTTACTCACACGTCTTTAACCAACAATGCAGTTCAAGAAATAGAGTTAAGAAAATATTTACGAAATAAACGAAAGTAAAAATGTAATTAAAAGTAACATAATGAGCCTATGTACAAGGGGTACCGATGCAGAGTCAGTCTATGACTTGGGTGACTAGAGTCTGACAATCTTTTGGGCCTTCCTCTGACACCGTCTAGTATGTAGGTCCCGGGTGGCAGGAAGCTTGGCCCCAGTGATGTACTGGGCCATACGCACTACCCTCTGTAGTGCTTTACGGTCAGATGCCAAAACAGTTGCCATACCAGGTGGTGATGCAACTGGTCAGGATGCTCTCGATTGTGCAGCTGTAGAACTTTCGGAGGATCTGGGGACCCATGACAAATCTTTTCCCACTTCCTGATTGTGAAAAGGTGTTGCAGTGCCCTCTTCACGACTGTCTTGGTGTGTTTGGAACATGATAGTTTGTTGGTGATGTGGACACCAAGCAACTTGAAATTCTTGACCCACTCCATTACAGCACTGTCAATGTGAATGGGGGCGTGTTCGGCTCTCCTTTTACTGTAGTCCACAATCAGCTCCTTTGACTTGCTCATGTTAAGGGAGAGGTTGATTTCCAGGCACCACACTGCCAGGTCTCTGACCTCCTTCCTATAGGCTGTCTCATCGTTGTCGGTGATCAGTCCTACCACTGCTGTGTCGTTAGCAAACATAATGATGGTGTTGGAGTCGTGCTTGGCCACGCAGTCGTGGGTGAACAGGGAGTACAGGAGGGGACTAAGCACGCACCCCTGAGGGAGCCCCGTGTTGAGGATAAGCGTGGCAGATGTGTTGTTGCCTACCCTTACCACCTGGTGGCAGCCCATCAGGAATTCCAGGATCCAGTTGCAGAGGGATATGTTTAGTCCCAGGTTCCTTAGCTTAGTGATGAGCTTTGTGGGCAATATGGTGTTGAACGCTGAGAGTAGTCAATGAACAGCATTCTCTCACAGGTGTTCCTTTTGTCCAGGTGGTAAGGGCAGTGTGGAGTGCGATTGAGATTGCTTCATCTGTAGATCTGTTGGGGCAGTATGCAAATTGGACTGGGTCTAGGGTTTCCAGGATGATGGTGATGATGTGAGCCATGACCAGCCTTTCAAAGCACTTCATGGCTTCCGCTGTGAGGGCTATAGGGCGGTAGTCATTTACACTGTGAGGAAGGGAGGTAAGACCATGTCATTGGGGCGTATGATCCTGTTATCCCAAATTGGGTAGAGAAGCCCTCTCAGCCCTCTGAGCATTGCTCTGGATCCCTTCTCTCTTCCGTTTTATTTAAGCTATGGAACATATCAGTCAGCCCCACAGGTCTGCAGAAGACTCACCTTCACACCACAGTATACCACAACACAGTATACCACACCACCATATACCACATCACAGTATGCCACACCACAGTATACCACAGTATACCACACCACCATATACCACATCACAGTATGCCACACCACAGTATACCACACCACAGTATACCACACCACCATATACCACATCACAGTATGCCACACCACAGTATACCACAGTATACCACACCACCATATACCACATCACAGTATGCCACACCACAGTATACCACACCACAGTATACCACACCACCATATACCACATCACAGTATGCCACACCACAGTATACCACAACACAGTATACCACACCACCATATGCCACATCACAGTATGCCACACCACAGTATACCACACCACAGTATACCACACCACCATATACCACACCACAGTATACCACACCACCATATACCACATCACAGTATGCCACACCACAGTATACCACAACACAGTATACCACATCATAGTATACCACACCACAGTATACTGTACCACATGACAGCACACCACAGTATACCACACCACCGTACACCACACCACAGCATGCCACACCACAATAAACCACATCACAGTATACCACACCACAGTATACTGTACCACATGACAGCATATCACACCACACTATATCACTTCACAGTATACCACACCACACAGACCGCCCATAGAGAACTCCGCTCAGCAAGGCAGCAAGAGCTCATTGACACGTTGTTTTAGAGATGAATGGGGGCCATTACGCATGTATAATACGAGTCAGAAAAATGAAGTACACTCTGAATCACGCTGGCATGGTGTGAGAAAACTTTATGGAAACATATTGGCCTCGTCGGTCAGAGAGTCAGGCGTGTTTTGTTAAACAGCTTCTCTTATTTCACATAAAGTCCAGTTCACCTGGTAGTTTGTGCCTCTCTACTACTGCAGCCATGGTACATCTCTACCTCTCTTTTCCCTTGAAGAGAGCAGAACAAAAGCACCACAATATTAAAGTCTAGCTCAGACATGGCAGAGACGAGGAAACGTGTGGACACCCTCTCCCCCTCAGTCAATGTGGGTCAGCACTTAAGGCACCACCGTGAGTATGGTTCAGATTAGGGTATGTAGAACACATACTAAGTGCACGGATTGGTGAAGGGAGTAGAGGGGGTTGGGATGTGAGAGGGGGTTCATTGTGATATCTCCATATTTATCTCTTTAGAAGCTTACAGCTAAAACGTACGGCATTTACTTACAGTAGTCCCATTCTAATGAGAAAATGGAGATAAGCATTAAAGCGTTACCTGCTCTTCATCTTCCTATAGAGGTTCTGCTCTATACCAGCCTTCCACTTGACAGGTAAAGAGTGGAGAGACCGTAAGTTTACCGGTGGAGAAGATCTTCTGATATCAAACCTATGCTACTGTATGCGTCCATGAAAAGACAAGGACTGTGATGGAGAGATGAGAGAGAGAGGAGAGAGTGAGTACAGCGATTCCATTACATAATGTACAGTCTTAAATTAGAGGAAAAAGATATTCACTGTCATTTTAAGACCTGAAGCTCTGGCTGAATGGATTCCTAGTTTAGCAGCAGTCCTCTATTTGTTCAGTAAGCTCTAATAAGCATCTAGTCACTCTATTCTTTTGTCAGTTATTGTCAGACATAGCAGGCCATTGTTGGGCATAACATTGACCAATCAGAGCACTTAGTTTGAACCCTACAACACAATATCATCCTGATTTCTCTCGCTCTCCCTCCATTATGTGTTCAGAAATAGTCTCTCGGATGGACAATCTCTCTCTCTTTAGGCCTGTTAATTCAAACACGGGAACATAATTACAGTGTACCTCAGTGGATCTCCCTGGTGGACTGGGTAATTGTGTTTAACTTGGCTGCTGCTGATTCAGATCAACCCTGATTGTCTCCCTCCCTTCCAGGCTTTATCTCTGGCCTCACTTGCCTGGAAGAATATGGACTACAGTTCACAGGTTATGCCTCCTCCATTCTAGAGGGGATCGGATGCAAAAGCTGTTGCATATTACATATTTAGGTGAATCCACATCAGCGTTCTGGCTGTGTGTTGTGAGCAGAGTTGGATGTAGTGTTGCACACAGACATGCATATGCATGCACGCATTCACACACACAGAGTTGTGCACAATACATCATTCTTCACACTGTATTGTGCTACATTCATGGTCATGTGTTTATGCTTGCAGCATTTTTATGGTCCAGTGTATACATGAGTGGAAAATAGTTGGGTAAGGGGAACAATATGTCCCACACAGCCAATCCATGACTCACCTTGAGTAGCAACCTGGTCTCAGAGCATTTTGTATTATTCTGTAATTCAGAGATACTCCATTTAGTACGATATGTTACGTTTCATATGGTTACATAAGACAAGCGGCTACTTGAAGCAAAAACGAAAGTACGGTGGTTGGGTTGGTGTATAGCGCAAACGTCTACCAACCCAAAGCTACTTTGTAACTACTTCCCCTTCCCCCTAACCTTAACCCTTTTAACTAACCATTCCCCTAACCCTAACCTTAAACATTAACCTAACTCCTAAACACAACCCTAACCTTAACCCTAACCCTAAATCCGTACCCCTATCCTAGCTAATGTTAGCCAGCTAGCTAAAGTTAGTCACCTAGCTAGAATCCGTAACATATTGTAAATGTTTGAAAATTTGTAACACATAATACACATTTTAATTCGTAACAAATCATTTAAAATGTGTGATGGACAACCACAAATGAATACATAACATAAGAAACGTCACATATCATACTTAATAGAGTGTCTCGGATTTACGTACAGAATAATTTGGAATGCTCTGCTTTCAAATAAATTGGTTAATTAGGTGTCCACAGTCCAGCTAGTAGAGAGAGTTCACCAGTAATCTGAACCCTGTCTTGAATAGCAGCAACTTCCTCTTAATTATCACTACCATTGTACAATGCTCAATACAAACAGGAGACTCCATAAAGCAGAGCAGAGGGAGCTGGCTGCCTGGCAGGCTCTCTGCTGAGCTCAGGGGTCATCTCCCTGTATGCTCCATGAAATATTCATCTTCAAACACGATGACCTATTTAACATTACACCTTTGCCAGTGGGCTGCCTCTAGCAGTAGAGGCTGCTGAGGGGAGAACGGCTCATAATAATGGCCGAAATGGAGTGAATGGAATGTCCCCAAACACATGGAAACCTTGTGTTTGATGTATTTGAAACCATTCAACCTATTCCTCTCCAGCTATTACCACCTCCCCAATACAGGTGCCACTAAACTCCCGTGGCCTGTAGTCTCCGTAATTCCCCCCTGATGATGACAGGCTGAGCTCACAACACACTGCTTAGCATTTCAGGCAGGAGACCACTGGACCACGGCATGGGAGTGGATGAGCAGATGCCGTTCTATTCACATCATCATGAATATACATGTATATACTGTATGTTGACACACAAGGAGGAAAAAGCTAGTGCATGAGAAACTGAAAATGATTCTCAAACATATAGACAAGAGCAAGACACAGTAGTCAGTAGAACACTACTCCAATTACTGGATGGTCAAACAAGGGTCATGGGCTACTACACTTCGAGTGACTTTGTCTTAGATTGACAACAACATGCCACCACTCTGATGTCATAGCCAAATATGACAACGATGTGACTAATTAGGATTGTATAACTGTAATCCAAATACATTTTTAAAGCAAATCATTTTCGTTCGAAGCCCAGTTTGGAAACAAAAAGATGCATACATAAACCATGAAGCATTAAATGTGTTTGGCAGGAACGACTGGATTTTGTTTCCACAGCGAATCGTTTGTATGTTTTTAGCCAAACGAGCCACAAAAAAGACTGACACTTTTGACACTTTTTATGCTTCAGTAGCCAGTCATACCCTCAAGACCCATTGCCTAATCCATGAAATAGGACTGTATATGTTGGCCATGGAGTCTGCTCACTGTTTAAACGAAAAATATGAAAGGAAAAACAATGGCGCACATACACCAAGTCATGCTGTCTCTCCTGCTTTACCCTCACATTCTCCCTGCATTGGCATGTCGAAGTAGGAATGGCAGACAATTTAGGCTTCAAAAGAAAAGAGAAAAACAGAAAAGCTTATGCCTGCAAATTCGGAATTAGCCTAATTCTTTTGTATCTCCACTGAATGTTTTCCAAAGAAAACTCATTTTCTTAGCGTGCCTAAGAAGCTCATTTCACTTGGAAAATGGTTTGACGCGGTACTTTTGAATGAGCCGATTACGATACAGTGTTTGTTCCATCCTCACATCATGAAGAATGCTCTTTGTTTTGAATTTGGTAGTACACAGGCACAGGCTCTAAGACTGGGAGTACTATGTCCAAATGTTTTGTGAATGATTTAGCATAATGTGCAGAGCAATTCTGGGGTGCTGTAATTTGGCCAAATAAAAACATCCTTATCATATCAGTGAAGGTGAAGTTGTCTATACCATACCATCACATCAGTGGCTCCTACGTGAGTCATCTTCTCAAGACAGAAATAGAGATTGTGTCAAGGAAAACTGTAGTGAGAAATCTCTCTCTCTCTCCCTCTCTTGCAGAAAGGACTTTCGTAATTCATATCTCAAAATTCATAACATACCAAATGCCTCTGTTACAAAAAACAGCATAGCCCTATTTATTTAAGCAACGACACACTCATTGATCATCATAAATGATACGAAAGCTAATTACAGTGTCTCCTAAACCACATGATTGACATAAGGAAAAGAAGTTGAGCTATCAGCTGATCATTGATGTTGATGACTGATGTAAATCTGCTAGTTAACTAGCTCTCATCAGATAGTAGAATATTCCTGATCTTCTAACTCATGATATATGGCTGTCTGGCTAGTGTCTTGAGTGGATATTTTAGTATATGGTGGTTAGCTATAGTCTAAACTACCTGTGTTGCTGCTGCCATGACGCACGTGTGCAACCCCCGACTGAAGAAGTGGTGGACTGGTCCTCTCTATGTCTTTCTGCCTCTCTAAGCCAGCCAGACCGACTATTGATAAAGATGTCGGCTAAATCAAGCGTTATCAAATGTTATGCTGCTGTGGCAGTACTGTTAATATTTTAACTAGGTTGCTAGCTACACTGTACAGGGCAGATCAACAGGCGCAACCAACTTGAATATGTCATGTAGACTTGCGGGCAGTAAAGGGCAGTGGGTTCAGAACAACAATGACAAAGTATGTATACCACCCCCCCCCCCCAAAAAAAAAAAAAATGTGGGGAAATTCTACCACCACCAAAATTGGCACTTTGGAGACTGGAAGGGCAAAGGGGCATGTACTCTGCACAGGTAGAGCCCTATCTTAGTGCCTGAGCCTGCTTTCTTTTCACAGTTGGATAGCAGAGCATGGCATGCTGGGACAGATACTACTGGGGCCATCCTCGAAGAGGTCCGGGTCTCATTGACATTCCTTGCATAAGTTGTAGAGAGAGAACCAGTCCCAGCCATTACATATTCAGAGATAGGGGCCTGTGCGCACAGACAATCTGAGTATGATGAAGCAGACAATAAACTGGGCGATGCAACATGATAAGGTTGTGGCTGAGGAGGCGAGTCGCAGACAAATGTGGCCTGACAACGTGTAGCGGGGCTGTGAGAGTTAGTCCCTCATTTAGAGGTCCTCCATTAGGATGGTCAAGGTTACCCTGACGACAGCCAGATTACAACCCTGCATGGAATACATGGACACCTTCATCTTCATGTTTAACCCTCAACATGCTTTAGCCCTGCTCACCCGACCTCTGCTGGTCTCAAAGCAGATGCTGAAGTACAGTATGTCTGAGGCTAACGTTATGGAACCTACTTCTCTTGGATCGGCCATGTTGGTTGAATTTTGGTCATTCAAGCCACATCTGATTGGGTAAGATATCAGGTTGTTGACTAATCATAGATATAGTGACAGATGTGCACAATGAGTTTGAGTGGAATGCCTGACACAGAGGAAAATGGATATCCGCCAGAGATGATTCACTCTGCTCTAGACCATGGACAACACCAGGTGTGCAGAACTACAACCTTCAACAGAACAAGCCTCTGCTGGCACTGGCACAGCCTCACATCATATTCTAGTCCTTTACAGTGATTTATGCAAGATGAGTAGCACATGTCATATCATGTGTCATCCCCCTTTTCAGCAGCGGGGCAGAAAAATGGGCCACCACAACAGGAAATACATGCACACACAAACAGTTCGGTTTTGATGTCATGTCATAATTATCTGCTGCCACTGCCACATCAGTGTGAATAGTAAAGGCCATCAGCCATGCTGCCTCCACAGTTTGAATAAAATTACACAAAGAGCATGTCACGGAGCAGCTAGCCAACCACTGGGGCTATTTGTTTAGTGAGGTCAGTGAGGACATGATGGACATGGAGGCATGGATTGCGGGCAGTAATGTCAAACATACACACCCGGCAGTCCCTAACTGTCACTTCTACTGATCTGAGACCTGTCCATCCTCATTAGGCCTACACACAGACTGGGCAGAGGGGGCTAATTAACAGCCACAGCTGAGCGATGACAGTGTTGGTGAGGAGGATGAGTGGGAGTTGGAGAGGTGGACGAGCAGGACGTGATGACAGACTGTCTCAGACTGTCTCCACCAGTATCTCCCTGAGAAATACTTGTGTGTGATGTTGCTGTACCGAATGTTATAGCTATGTGCATATTTTGGGGTGGTCCAGGAATGAAAATGCTGTCGACCACCTAGCTAGCTAGCATTATCATCTAGAAACTAAACAAACTACAATGTCAAGAATTTGCATATCTAGCTTTAGCTAGCTAATGCTAGTTTAAATTGAGGCTACAAGATGCTATCGTTAGATTCCTTTGAGTACAAAACAGTCCGAATTACAGAATATTCTAGCTAGCTAGCTTGAACATTTCTTAGCAGCTAATGTAGCTAGCAGGCTAAATACACAACCCAACACTTACCTAACGTTACCAGTCCATGAGACCAGTAGCCATTTTGGCTTCACTCTTCCACCTTTCCATTTTTCGCCCAATGTTTCTGGATGAGTCATGAGCACTCTTTTTCTCGCTTTTTCTTCTCTTTTGTGGTTGAGTTGATTCAGATCCAAGAACAGAGAATGATGCTTTTTGGCTTTGTGTGCTCTATTTGTTTCTGGCAGCTGCAACATTAGGATTACCAGGAGTTGGAGGGATAAGGGAGGATGGGGTTGAGGAGGTGAGAGAAAGGTATGGCTAACTAGTCAATCCCATCATGTTACTATGATAACTGGACTCTGCTAGCCATGAGATCCTCCCGAGGGAAGGGCCAGGTCATCACACCGGGGTCAGATTGGCTCTTAACTCATAACAACGACTCATATCACGACGGCCATAAAGGAGCACAGCGAAGATGGAGCTTGGCATAGTGTTACTACATCATGCTCATCATACTCTAGCACAGAGCATGGAACTGCACCAGAGTATCTCCACATCCAGGCGGTTCACAAGGTGAACACTAAATGAGATGTTCTACTATTTCATCTCCAATGTTGGCAGGAGTTCTATAAATGTACTGTATTAATAGAATTACTCAGAAACCACTGTTTATGATTTTAAAACATCAGGGGAGATTCCGTTTGGCCTTCATCTACTGTTGGCAAGCATGTTTGTAAAGCTGCCCTCCAGGCCAGACTCTTAACAGAGTGGTAGAGAAAGATATGGACTGAGATACAGTAGGGTTCGATTCCAGCGCCTTGATACCACATCCTGCTCAGGTATATGGAATACAAATGTCATGCTACACAATGCAAATTATTATTCACTGACCACAGATATTTCCCATAATATATAATAACGATTTATCGTTGCATTACTCAAATGTAATGACCAATGTGTAATAAGATTGGCCTGATTGTTTTGTTCTCTGGAAAATCCTTCCCAGGTCTTAACTGCTTTTATGTCAGATCAAAATATCAGTGCTTTAGAGACTGCACAGAGAACAATATCAAAACACTTAACTATACATTATTCACAAATGTTGCATTATGTGCATACTTAGGACTCGAAATCGCTTGAAACACAAGTTTCATGCAAAAATCTCCTATTGACTTGGATGATTTATGCAAACCTCTTCATGATTCAGATCATCCGATTTCATATCTATGTTGTTACAGTCATCACCATCTAGTGTTGTTGTTCCCACATCCTAACTCTTCCTTTCTCACCTCGCCCCAGCTCTCTTTTCCTGTCTCCCTCTCCCTCAGAAAGGATGTTTACAACAAACAAAAAAAACATTTGACACTTCTCTATTTTCTCAATGACATTCAAATCAGCATTGAAAAAGTCTCATTTAAGTTTGTTCCACCTGAGCGAGTCTGACCACAAGTCAGAGAACACTATGATGACACGTCAGATGTGTTTTATGGATCGCGGGAAAAGAGCAGGAATAGGCTTTTGTAGGCTACAGTCCAAGGTATGTCTTCCAATGGTGTGACTGCTGTCAGCATTCAAAGATTATCCAACTTGAATAAACGCTTAGAGGTCTACGGTGATACGGATATCACTTATTATTGATATCTACATAGCGCGTTGATGTGAATCACAGTACTGCTCTCTCATTTAGCTATTTGCGCCTCACGGATTGTGGTTGTTGTGATGGCTGGTCATAAATCTGAATGTGTATTTGAACCCAATAAAGGTTGCATTCAAGAAGTTTAAGCTGCCTATCAATCATTGTTTTTGAAACCTGTGGACAACCAGTGAAAATGAGCTCTTGCAACAGCTGCATAGTGCTATTCCCAGCCTATGGAATAAAAGCAGGGCTTTTATTGCTGAATCTAATTTATGCTGATAAAAACAAATCCAGAGGCCTAATGGTCACATGCTCAAGCTCGCAATCTTGTGATAGACTTAAAAGGGGTGATTGCTACATTAATATTTATATTTAAATTATATATATAATCCAAAAGTACAAAAATGGATGAAACAACCTCATGAACTAACTTCTATCTAAGTTATTTTCTTCAAGAATCAATGGTGCTGCTTCATTAAATACTACCCACAAAAGTCCCACACCAGTCTTAACGTCCACAGTGAAAGGATGACTCCGGGATGCTGGCCTTCTAGGCAGAGTTGCAAAGAAAAAGCCATCTCTCAGTCTGGCAAATAAAAATAAAAGATTAAGATGGGCAAAAGAACACAGACACTGGACAGAGGAACTCTGCCTAGAAGGCCAGCATCGAGGAGTCACCTCTTCACTGTTGACGTTGAGACGGGTGTTTTGCGGGTACTATTTAATGAAGCTGTCAGTTGAGGACTTGTGAGGCATCTGTTTCTCAAACTAGACACTCTAATGTACTTGTCCTCTTCCTCAGTTGTGCACTGGGTGGGGCCTCCCACTCCTCTTTCTATTCTGGTAAGAGCAAGTTTGCTCTGTTCTGTGAAGGGAGCAGTTAGTACACAGCGTTGTACGAGATCTTCAGATCTTCAGTTTCTTGGCAATTTCTCGCATGGAATAGCCTTCATTTCTCAGAACAAGAATAGACTGACGAGTTTCAGAAGAAAGTCTTTGTTTCTGGCCATTTTGAGCCTGTAATCAAACCCACAAGTGCTGATACTCCAGATACTCAACTAGTCGAAAGAAGGCTAGTTTTATTGCTTCTTTAATCAGGACAACAGTTTTCAGCTGTGCTAACATAATTGCAAAAGAGTTTTCTAATGATCAATTAGCCTTTTAAAATGATAAACTTGGATTATCTAACACAACGTGCCATTGTAACATAGGAGTGATGGTTTCTGATAATGGGCCTCTGTACGCAAATGTAGAAATTTCATTAAAAATTCTGCCATTTCCAACTTTCCAGCAGTCATTTACAACATTAACAATGTCTACACTGTATTTCCGATCAATTTTAAGTTATTTTAATGGAAAAAAATGTGCTTATCTTTCAAAAACAAGTACATTTCTAAGTGACCCCAACATTTTTAATGGTAGTGTATGTTTCCATTGATTCTTGAAGAATATAACTTAGAAATGCCTCATGAGGTTAGTTCAACTGTCACACTCCATGACAACCTAAAAATGAAAGCTTGTTTTACTCCTATGTTTGTAAACACTGTAAATATAAAACACACACACTGTGTAGATTCATAATATGGTTATAACATTCATTTGTATATCGTGGATGGTCGGTCCTTGCATCCACAGCTCTGTCTATTAATCTGAGAGTGGTTACATTTCTCCAGGCCCATCCATCAGCTTTTTACCAAACCAGAGGCGGGGCGATCGGTTTGTTATTGTTTCATCTGTGGATTTGCCCTTTAAACAGCTGCATATTATCAAGATATCAAAGTGTCACCAACTACAAGGGTAACAATAGGCCTATAGCAAGTGCAGCATATGGCATTCATTTTCACGTGTAAATAGCACTTTTCAGTAGTGCTCATAGCATGCCATTCCATGAGCGCAGCTTTTATTCAACTCGAATCAATGAGCCCAATCAGTCCTCCATGACAACAGAGTAGGGCTGGCTAATAAATCCTTAGTTTTGGGCTCATGCTCAGGTAAAATCATTTGGCTAATCTATATTTGCATATTTCCAAGTCCTATTCTTGAAGATCAAGAGGTATAACATTTATTGGAATGACTGGAATTCTGATACACTTTGGCTTTTAATGTGACGGCAGGTAGCCTAAAGGTTAGAGCGTTGGACTTGTAACCGAAAGGTTGCAAGATCGAATCCCCAGGCTTACAAGGTAAAAATATGTCGTTCTGCCCCTGAGCAAGGCAGTTAACCCACTAGGCCGTCATTGAAAATAAGAATTTGTTCCTAACTGACTTGCCTAGTTAAATAAAGATATAATTTAATCGTAATATTCTATGTAGTTGAAAGCAATGGGTTAGAAGAAGCCTACATAACAAACCCATAAATAAAATGTAACGTTAACATTGATTTATCCTGCAATAGATGCCGTTCATTTGGTAACATACATTTTTGTCTTCTAATGCCTCTTAAGGGGAAAGTAATCTAAAAGTACTGGAATGTAATCAGATTATGTTACTGAGTTTGGGTAATCCAAAATTTACATTACCGTTACAATTTTGGACAGGTAACTAGTAACTATAACGGATTACATTTAGAAAGTAACCTACCCAACTCTTTTGTTTTCACATGCGGAAATCTTCAGCTGAACATGTGAAAAAGTGACAATGTGATTTCACATGTGCTTTGTTTTTGCAAGGGAATGAAATGGTACAGGTTTTTCAAAGAGTAAGTGGTACGCTGTTCAGCTAAAATAATGTACAAATCTTTAATCAATGACAATATAATTACATTTGACATGATCACTTAGTAGTGACTTTTCAATATGACCCCATCTGGGATTTGAACTGGATTTGTGATACGCTAATCTTTCTGCTGTAGCATGATAATATAATAGTTTTCTCGAGTGTATTTTTAACAAAGCTGAGATTTACTTTGAAGTCCAAAGTGTAAGAATACAGGTGAAATGAGTCATTGACACACATATGGTGGCGTAGCAGGAAGATCAGAATGCCGTGAACCAAGAGGTTGTGTGTTCAAATCCTAGGTGAGGAAATGTTGAATAATAATTACTGTATAAATAAACAAACAACATGTAATCATCTATGTCAAATATCTACGTTGTAAAAACAGTGTATGTTAATTACAAGCACTTGTATTTTTATCCCAACGACTCATTTTGGTTTGCAGGGCATCACCTGTCAAATCGCATCTGAAAAATATTCACATATGAACATTTGAAAGGTTTTGTGATCACGTGACAATCCACATGTGAAATATCCCCAAGTGTTCCAAAAACACATTGTTTCACATGTGAAATTTCAAGCATGTACCCCTCAAGACACTAGCTAAATCCTGTGTAACACCTAGTAATTACACTGTAATTATACAGATTTGACATGTACTCCGTGGTGTACTTATGTGTTTATCCTCCAACTTGAGGATGACACCCGTATGGTAGACCCCAGTCAGTGAAGTTGATCTATATCTGATCTGTTTCTGTCAACTCAACCAAGTCAACCCAGATTATATACTTCTGGGGGGCAACTTCTAACCACAACATTGAATGGAATTTTTGAAGTGTGCATATTCACGGATTGGTAATTAGAGCCTATGTAATCTCGGGACACCCAGCACATCTGTCCACAAGAGATTACAACCTTGTGATAGCTATTACTGAATAGGATGCAGCTGAGAAGAAACGACACGTTAAATTGGTGAATTTAGTGGAAACGTTCCCATTTTGTAACAAGCATGGTAACAATCATTCGTTGTTACACCTCAGTAATTACAGACTGCAATCACCACCAATAACTGCACAGCTCTCAGAGAAGGTTCCAACCTCAGGAACACTTTGCTCAACAAGCCCGGGTTCTCCTGGCAGTTGGAGGGTATGTGTTTTCAGTGTATTTCCATGTGCTCACGGCAATCATAATAATCTATCTGGAGACACCTAAACATATTTACCTGTGTGCTACACAGTAGTTTGCAGAAACGCTTTGTAAGTCACCCTGGATAACAATGTCATCTAAATACACATTCATCTCCTACCAGCAGAGGGATGAGTGCAGGGGTGAGGGGGGGGGGACATGAAGAAGAGAGGGAAGAAAAAGAGTAAACAGACAGAACATTTGGTTAAGGGGATCAGAGTGAGTTCCATCACTGGCCCTTTGAAGGCGGGCACTGCACTGTGCTGCCAGGCAAAGGAGGGAGGTGGGGGGGGGGTAGCGCCAACAGGGAGATAAGAGAGGAGCATTAATCCATCAAACAGGATTAGGTAGTTAGGTGGATGAGAGGTGCTGGGTAGGATGGGTTACTGCCACCCCTGCTCAGCCAGTGGGCACAGTGGTAGGGAGGCAGTCCAAGCCATATCAGCAGCACCACACAGGGCGATAGGGGTGGCCCTGGGGAAGGTGACACCAGACCAGGCAGAGACCCAGGGGTTAGCTGGGAGATGTGTGGCCTCTCATTAATGCATCTGTTCTGCATGGTCCCTATCATGACATGGCACAGGCACACGGGTGTTACCCATTGAGTTCTCTCTGCCAGGCCAGACCTCTGTACTCCAGCATCATGGGAGCTACGGCCACACACAGGGACTGAAAGAGATAGAGTCCACCCTACTCACCTCAGAGAAGATCATGCAAAACCACTGCACTATGCAACATCTGCTATGGAATCAAAATGGCTCAAGTACAGACTTTGAAATCATTCAAGGACACACTGGCAATAGCAATCCTTGAATTTGGTCCAAAACTATAATCAGAACCATGGACAGCAGGGCTTTCCCACACACCCCTCCAAATGTTCTTACTAACCTCTTTAACACAGTTCAATAAACATAAACTAGTGCCAGAGAGATAGGAAAGGAAACATAGAACATTGGCTCATATTCATGCCAGTGGTGTGATACAGAACAATTCTAATCAGAGGGAGATGGAAAAAGGATCCACTGCTCCCAATTGACTGACTTTATCACCATCACCACAAACTCACAGCAGGTCAGCAATCCTCAAAACATCACAGCCTAGAACAGAAGCATGATCTCTTACGCACGTGTCAACACAGTCCGTCTGGACTTCTGCGTGACTTACCTCCCTTGTTCCTGTGTCTGCCTGGCGCCCTGGCCTGCAGGCTGACCTCTGGTCCTCCCAGGAGCAGGAAGAGAATCAGAGCCAGTTCACAAGCAGACACACATCCACATCCACACCTGGTCCTGGGTGACATCTCAGGGCTCAGTCTGGCACCTGGGTCTCCTCACACATACACTCTGGGTAGGTTCCACTGTGGGACACTACTGTCTCCACCCAGCAGTCTCGCCAATCACAGGGAGGGCAGCATGGGAGATGTGAGTGGGACGGTCCCACTCTGTCTGCTAAACCCTCAGTCCCATCCACATCAGTTCCAGTTCCCAGGCGCCTCTGCAGACACATTCATGGTATCCCAAAGTTGATGTTCATAAAGGGTGTTTTCCTTTGTTCTTAGTTGACAGTTGGCTGTTTCTCTTGGGTCTGTCCACCATGCGATGGAGAGACTGTGTCTCCTTCCAGACAGAGCTGCTGTATCCACAATCACATCGTCAGAGAGCTGTAGAAGCGTTGTGCAGTCCCTTTTCCAGAGGATCCCCTTAGACAGCACTGCACAGGACAGCTTGAGGACAGAGCTGGCTGAGCAGCTTCACACAGCGTGGAGCTCTCCCTCACTTGCTCTGTTTCACACACATACTCTCGCTCTCTCTCGCTCTATTTTTCTCTGGAGGCTGAAACAGCTGCAGGTAAAGCTGGTGCTGATTATAGTGGTAGTGATGGTGCTGATGGAGACAGTGGTGTTGATGGTGTTCATGGTGGTGAAAGCCTGCTCTTTCACCACCATGTGTTTACTCAGAGGAGACGTCCATGCAGGAGAGGAAAACACACCAGTCCAGAGGTATGAGCGCAGGGGATGGAGAGTGAGAGAATGAGAGAGCGTGTGTGAGTGTGAGAGAGGCACGAGTACAGTGTAACAGTAAAGCGAGCAGTGGAAAGAGAGTGAGAGAGATAAATGAAGCCAATGGTTGAGACGTGTGGAGGAATGTCAGGTTGGCGCGTGGAGAGAGGAGAGAGGAGAGAAGTAACGGAGACGGCTCTAATCCTCACACGCAGGCAGGCAGGCAGCTCTGGAAGCAGCAGTCGATAGAAAAACACTTTCCGAGGAGAGAGATGACAGCTTCACCACGCGGCTATGTCAGCTCAGCATCATAGATCAGTGTGGAGAGAGTGAGAGAGAGAGCAGGGGATATGGAGAGAGGGAGCTGACTTCAGAGAGTCGGGGGGAAGTAGAGGGATATGGAGGCAAGGAAAAGAGAGGAGAGGTAAGGGGGTGGAGAGGGGTGATGTACGTTCCTAGCTATCTCTGGGGTGTGCAAGGTTTTTCCACCACAGTTACAGGAGTTGAGCGAGTGAAATGAATGTTTATCACAAGAAACCCAATCACCCTCTTACACTCTTTACATACAATTACTATCTTCCTCTGTCTTGCGCTTACACCACCCCTTATCCAAGCATGTCAATTAACAATATGGGATAGCAGATCTTCAGATCAATGTAGCTGCAATAAGAGACACCAGGCTGTCAGAGGTGTCAGTGTTTTGTTCCTGGTTATTTGAACCCTGCATGTACACTGAACAAAAATATAAACACAACAAATTCAAAGATTTTATTGAGTTACTGTTCATATAAGAAAATCAGTTAATTAGGCCCTAATCTATTGATTTCATATCACTGGGAAAACAGATATGCATCTGTTGGTCATAGATACCCCCCAAAAAAGTAGGGCCATGGATCAGAAATCCAGTCAGTATCCGGTTGGACGTACTGCCAAATTCTCTAAAACAACGTTGGTGGCGGCTTATGGTAGATAAATTAACATTTTATTCTTGGGAAACAGCTCTGGTGGACATGCCAATTGCATGCTTCCGCAAAAGTTGAGACATCTGTGGCATTGTATTGTGTGACAAAACCACACAATTTAGTAGCCTTATATTTCCCCCAGCACAAGGTGCACCTGTGTAATGATCATGCTGTTTAATCAGCTTCTTGATAAGCCACACCTGTCAGGTGGATGGATTATCTTGGCAAAGGTATGTAAAACAGGTGTGTAAACAAATTTGTGCACCAAATTTGAGAGAAATAAGCTTTTTGTGCATATGTAATATTTCAGAGATCTTTTACTTCAGTTCATGAAACAATGGACCAACACTTTACATTTTGCTTTATGTTTTTGTTCAGTATTGATAAACGGAGATGCAAGGTTGTGTGCAAATGTGTGTGTATGTGTTAGTGATGTGCGGATCAGCTGTTTTTTCACCTGCCTGCAATTACTAATAACTCATGTTACCACCTGACTGTAAGAGATGAAGTGAAAAATCACTGTACAGGCCGGCACTGTACAGTCAGAGATGCCGGTATTATTTTTTGACATGTTTTCTTCTTATGTTCCCGCATTTTGGGAGGCTATTTGTTATTCAACTTGTCTATAATATTCTACTGTCATTACTTGTTACCCTAGAAGAGTAAATAAACCGTTGCTCACCAGAAAATTGCATACATCAATAGAATGCTTCAATCTAGTTGACATCAGTAAAGTTCTCTTTCACCTCTGCTTCTCTTGTGCAGCAAAGACGTTTAGGGGCCGGGGAACCAACGCAACAACATACAACAAAATATGGGAAAGATTTCCCATGCAAAATGTCCAAATGACGTCAGTTTGACAAAATGTAAGGTAATTTAAAAAATGTGAAAACAAGCCAACATGTTTCTGATAAGATATCAGTTTGGCTTGGATGCAAATTTTATGTGGTTGAAATACTATCAACTTTTATGAAGCTGATAAAGATAGCACCTGTACTGTGTATGTGCGATGCACAGTCATTGATGTCTCCTCGGTAATTGAAATGCTTCATGGAACCTCCAGAGGTGTGTCAATCAATGGCCACTTGAGAGATATCTGCAGGTCAAAAAACAAACAGAGCAGGCATGCCAACACCTTTTTGATTAACAATAAATCAATGAGTATCTATCATTGATTTAAAAGTCAAAGTTAACTAGCAACCGCAGATAGTTTCAGAAAATAAATATACACATGCAGGGCACATTAAGTTGAAGTCGGAAGTTTACATACACTTCGGTTGGAGTCATTAAAAGTAATCGTTTTTCAACCACTCCACAAATTTCTTGTTAACAAACTATAGTTTTGGCATGTCGGTTAGGACAGCTACTTTGTGCATGACACAAGTCATTTTTCCAAAAATGACAGACAGATTATTTTGCTTATAATTCACTGTATCACAATTCCAGTGGGTCAGAGGTTTACATACACTAAGTTGACTGTGCCTTTAAACAGCTTGGAAAATTCCAGAAAATGATGTCATAGCTTTAGAAGCTTCTGATTGGAGGTGCAGCTGTGGATGTATTTCAAGGTCTACCTTCAAACTTAGTGCCTCTTTGCTTGAAATCATGGGAAAATCAAAAGAAATCAGCCAAGACCTCAGATTTTTTGTTGTTGTAGACCACCACAAGTCTGGTTCTTCCTTGGGAGCAATTTCCAAATGCCTGAAGGTACCACGTTCATCTGTACAAACAATAGTACACAAGTATAAACACGATGGGACCATGCAGCCGTCATACCGCTCAGGAAGAAGACGCGTTCAGTCTGCTAGAGATGAACGTACTTTGGTGCGAAAAGTGCAAATCAATCCCAGAACAAACCCTGTGAAGATGTTGGAGGAAACAGGTATAAAATTATCTATATCCACAGTAAAACGAGTCCTATATCGACATACCCTGAAAGGCCACTCAGCAAGGAAAAAACCACTGCTCCAAAACTGCCATAAAAAAGGCCAGACTATGGCTTGCAACTGCACATGGGGATAAATATCGTAGTTTTTGGAGAAATGTCCTCTGGTCTGATGAAACAAAAAATATAACCGCTTGGCCATAATGACCATCGTTGTGTTTGGAGGAAAAAGGGGGAGGCTTGCAAGCTGAAGAACACCATCTCAACCACGAAGCACGGGGGTGGCAGCATCATGTTGTGGGGGTGCTTAGCTGCAGGAGGGACTGGTGCACTTCACAAAATAGATGGCATCATGAGGACGGAAAATTATGTGGATATATTGAAACAACATCTCAAGACATCAGGAAGTTAAAGCTTGATCACAAATGGGTCTTCGAAATGAACAATGACCCCAAGCATACTTCCAAAGTTGTGGCAAAATGGCTTAAGGACAACAAAGTCAAGTTATTGGAGTGGCCATCAGAAAGCCCTGACCTCAATCCTATAGAAAATTTGTGGGCAGACCTGAAAAAGTGTGTGCGAGCAAGGAGTCCTACAAACCTGACTCAGTTACACCAGCTCTGTCAGGAGGAATGGGCCAAAATTCACCCAACTTATTGTGGGAAGCTTGTGGAAGGCTACCCAAAATGTTGGACCCAAGTTAAACAATTTAAAGGCAATGCTACCAAATACTAATTGAGTGTATGTAAACTTCTCACCACTGGGAATGTGATGAAAGAAATAAAAGCTGAAATACATCATTCTCTCTACTATTATTCTGACATTTCATATTCTTAAAATAAAGTGGTGATTCTAACTGACCTAAGACAGGGAATTTTTAATAGGATTAAATGTAAGGAATTGTGTAAATCTGAGTCTAAATGTATTTGGTTAAGGTGTATGTAAACTTCCAACTTCTACTGTATACGGTTGCCTGATGACTCATCCTGAAATAATAATAATTGATTACTACATACATTCAGTCAATCTGCCATCCTAGAAGTTGTGTGAATTCAAAGAAATGAGGGTAGTTGTACAAAAGAAGTTAATCAGCGATTGGATAGTCTCAAACAAATCCAACCAATCAGAGTATCAAAGTTGATAACATCATCATGTAGGCCGGTGTGGTGATATTGATGGTTTCTCTTGAACGGATGGCTTCGGTTTACGTTATTTCGCAGACACTCTTATACAGCGTTAGGGTTCAGTATTTCTGGTTAAGTGCCTTGCTCAAGGGCACATTGGCCGATTATTTACATAGTCGGCTCGGGGATTCAAACCAGCAACCTTCCGGTTACTGGTCGAACACTCTTAACCACTAGGCTATCTTCCGTTTCTGGGACCAATCAGAACAGTCCGAATATGTTCTCATTCCGGAAGTCGTCAGGGAGGGAGGTAAATCCAGACTCATCATGGAGAAGAAACGTTGGCCCTGATGTTTGACCAGAGTGAGGTGGATGGGTAGCCAGGCAACATATACAGTGCATAGGATGGAAAAGTATTTCATACAGATATGCAGTGAGATCTCTGCTTGAGACAGTGTTGTGACTGTGAGCAGGTTGACAGTTGAAGTAAAACAAGGCATCAGTTACAGCAGGGAGGCAGCCAGTGAGACAGTCAGTGAGGGGGAGAGGTTGTCACAGCAGTAGAAGAACATCCACAGGCCTGCTTCTGCACGGTGGTGACAGCAAATTACAGGCAGTCAGGGTTTGGGCACATGTGACAAGAGAGATTCACCCCTCACTGGAAGAGGGGAAGAGGAGAGGGGAAGCTCAGGAACTTGGGGGTAGGTAGCAGGGGTTGGAACCGGTTCAGGGCACACAAAAGAAAACCGGAAAATAACAACATTTTCCGAGGAACATAATCAGAATCTGGAACGAAAGTGATCTGTACTGTTCTGTAACAGAACTGTTATTTTAAAACATTGGAATCGGTTGATAATGTTCTGGGCATTTTTTTCAGTCGCACAAAAAAACACAACAAAGCACTTATGCAAAACCCTCCCTCTGTCACTCAGAAATGTATTCCTGTGTCTGCTGGAAAAACTTTGCCAGTGTGTGAGCGTGTAGGCTACCTGCCACCCCCCCCCCCTGAAATATATGTTACTGTAGCCTACTGACGTCATTACAAGCGGGATTCAGAATACTAGTTAAGGATACTATAGTTATCACATTTCACATTGGATTTATTAAATACAAAAGGTAAGACGTGTTTTTAATTCTGGTGCCGCTCTGCACACACAAGCCTGTTAGCTAGCTAGCGAGCGAATGTTAGCTCTGCTCCAACTTTAAGCCAACTCTTGGAAGTTCGAAGACATTCCTTCAAGTTCGGCTTCTATCAAGTTCCTTCACAGAAGTCGCTCCTCTGTAGGTATAATTCTGTGAGCATAATTCAGATAATGCACGTCATAACAAGATGCCCGGTGCTTCAAGCCTCCTCCACAACCCTCTCTCTCTCTCTCTCTCTCCTCCCACCCACAACATTTCAGTCGCATCTCACACGCTACACTTGTCTGTCCATCACACATGTAAACGACTATAGATTGTCCAAACCATAGCAAGCTGCTCTGTCCGCTGATTGGTGAAGTCATTTAATGTCAAACTAAATGTTAAAAAAAAGAAAGATTGGTGAGCATATAGATCCTCAAAATGACCAAAAAAGGTTTTTATCTTTTGATATTTGAGACAAAGTGTGCTAATTGTACCCCTGATTTGGATGATTATGTAATGCACATTATATCCTTTTATTAGATGTCACTCTGCAAATGTTTCAACAATAATTGAGCAGAACGTGTGCCATTACAACTGTACCGGTCACAGGGCTGACCAGTGCATATGCAGCAAAATGAGGTCCAGGCAGGTTCAGCTTTTCAATCTGGGCTCCAGTCCTCAGAGACACAGTGACATTTCACCTCTAACATGGGACTGACTGCCCTTCATACGGAGTCTATTGATGCCAAGCGGGGAGGGAAATGTAATATCTGATGATTCCCTTTTCCACTGAACAATGAAACAGGAAAAGGTACTCATAAAACACCAAGGGGTATCATAGTTTAATCAAGTATTGTTTATTATTGTGGATCTTGGTAAGCGACATATAGCCTATTTTCGTATTAGAACTAGATCATAGCATAATAACCAAACACATTTACCCTGTTTTTTTCTCAGTGTGACACGCAGACTGTATTCTTCAAAATCTCTCATCATCATTGATTATTCACGAACATAATTACATCTTCACTTCCCCAGGAATGCATATATAGCATTTTATACAATGGGTGGCAAGGAGTGTGACATTCAGTGCCTTCAGAAAGTATTTACACCCCTTTACTTTTTCCACATTGATTAAATTTAGATTTTGTGTCACTGATCTGTGCACAAAGCGGAATTTTGTTTGTAGAGTCAACAAGTATTCAACCTTTGGTTATGGCAAAGCCTAAAGGTCAGGAGTAAAAATGTGCTTAACAAATTGCACAATGCCTACCCCTTCTCTGTAGCCCACACATACCCATAAACCTAACGGTCAAACACGGAAATGGTTTTTCCACCATTCATTTGATTCATTGTGGATTTTAGAAACACGTTTTTTTGTAGGCTGGCGTGACGCTTTTGATAACAATGTAAATTTCTCTCGGACAAGGTGACTTCCATCAATAGATTAGGATTGATTTACTCTCAGATTAAAAATTTTAAAAAACGAATTAGAGTCAAAATAGACATCATGCAAGACTACAAATCCCTGCAAGTCCCTGCACATCATCTCTAGCTGACACATTTGCTTTGACACCGAGCTACCTTGATCCAAAACAAGATATATATTGAACATTTAAATGTAGTTACATATTTTATTTAACTAATACTTGTCTTATTTATACATTTGTTCTTGTGTCTTGTACAGAATACTATCCTAGTAGTAGTTCGATATTTATAATGTGCCACGAATACTAGCCGCTTTTTTTCCGCAAATAAGCTACAGTGTATACGTATCTAGCTGTCTAACTAGGTGATATTAGCTACGCACCCTTATTATACCAGATCCTCTTCTCCTTCAACCGGGGGAGGTCTTTAAAAAAAATCCTTTATCATTTCTGACAACTTTATGAACAAGGTGACATCTATTTCAATGAATGGGTATTATAGCGATACAGATCTACTTGTTAACATGTTCTGTTGCAGATTCAAAGCCAGATTAAGTCATTGCCGAATGTATCCAAAATAATGAATAAATAAGCATATTTTATTTGGCAAAAATGCACCTAGTCAACTGCAACAATTACATTGTTTTAAAGAAATCAAAATAGTAAACAATGCATAACAATGCATAAACAATACATAACATACACTACCGGTCAAAAGTTTTAGAACACCTTCTCAAGGTTTTTCTTTATTTTGACTGTTTTCTACATTGTGAAGACATCACAACTAGGAAATAACACATTTGGAATCATTTAGTCACAAGTGTTAAACAAATCTAAATCTATTTTATATTTGAGATTTTTCAAATAGCCACCCTTTGCCTTGACGACAGCTTTGCACACTCTTGGCATTCTCTCAACCAGCTTCATGAGGTAGTCACCTGGAATGCATTTAAATTAACAGGTGTTAATTCCTTCTTAAAGGGATATCAACCAGATTCCTTTTTCTTTCGCTTCCTCAAGGTGTCAACAGTCTTCAGACATAGTTTCAGGCTTTTATTTTGAAGAATGAGCGTGAACGACCACATTGCGTAAGTGGATAGGTGGGGGCTCTCAGAGTGAGTTGTGTGCAAAGGAGAAAGGCGGCCATTGTTACTCCCGGTCCTAGTGAAAAGCCATCTGTCCCGGTTGATATATTATTGAATAGATATTTGAAAAACACCCTGAGGATTGATTATAAAAAACGTCTGACATGTTTCTGTGGACATTATGGATATAATTTGGAATTTTTGTCTGCGTTGTCGTGACCCCTCTTTCCGGTGGATTCCTGGGCATAACGCACCAAACTAACAGAGGTATTTGGATATAAAAAAACATCTTTATGGAACAAAAGGAACATTTGTTGTCTAACTGGGAGTCTCGTGAGTGAAAACATCCGAAGATCATCAAAGGTAAACAATTAATTTGATTGCTTTTCTGATTTTCGTGACCAAGTTACCTGATGCTAAGTGTACCTATTGTTTTGTCGAGCGATCGATAAACTCACACAAACGCTTGTATTGCTTTCGCTGTAAAGCATAATTTCAAAATCTGAGACGACGGGTGGATTAACAAAAGGCTAAACTGTGTTTTGCAATATTGCACTTGTGATTTCATGAATATGAATATTTTCCAGTAATATTATTTGACTGTGGCGCTATGCTATTCAGCGTTGCTAATGACAATTATCCCACAAATTGAGCTATAGACAATACAACTTAAGCATTGAACACAGCATTTTGTTGACAACATGGGGGTTTACAGGATAATAGCAGACAATATTGCCACTCCTATTTTTTCATCTTCAATTTAAGCCTACTAGAGAGCGGGTGCCCTCAGGCCTGGAGGAAGCTAAAGTAATTCCGCTACCCAAGAATAGTAAAGACCCCTTTACTGGCTCTTGTAGCCGACCAATCAGCCTGTTATCACCCCTTAGTTAACTTCTGTAAAAATGTGTGTTTAACCAGATACAATGCTATTTCTCAGTAAACAAACTGACAACAGATTTTCAGCATGCTTATAGGGAAGGACACTCAACAAGCACAGCACTTACACAAATGACTGATGATTGGCTGGGAGAAATTTATGATACAATTTTTGTGGGGACTGTTAGACTTCAGTGCAGCTTTTGACATTATCGATCATAGTCTGCTGCTAGAAAAACGTATGTTTTTTGGCTTTACACCCCCTGCTATAATGTGGATAAAGAGTTACTTGTCTAACAGAACACAGAGGGTGATCTTTAATGGAAGCCTCTCAAAGTTAATATGTTTAGGCCCCTTGCTTTTTTCAATTTTTACTAACGACATGCCACTAACTTTGAGTAAAGAGCTGCAGTTAGTTTCAGAGTGGGTGGCAAGGAATAAGTTAGGCTTAAATATTTCTAAAACTTAAAGCATTGAATTTGGAACAAAACACTCACTAAACCCTAAACCTCAACAAAATGTTGTAATAAATAATGTGGAAAATTAGCAAATTGAGATGACTAAACTGCTTGGAGTAACCCTAGATTGTAAACTGTCATGGTCAAAACATATTAACATATTGATGCAGTAGTAGCTAAGATGTGGAGAAGTCGTTCTATAATAAAGCGATGCTCTGCCTTCTTAACAACACTATCAACTAGGCAGGTCCTACAGGCCCTAGTTTTGTCGCACCTTGACTACTGTTCAGTCATGTGGTCAGGTGCTACAAAAAAGGGACTTAGGAAGATTGCAATTGGCTCAGAACAAGGCAGCACGGCTGGCCCGTGGATGTACACAGAGAGCTAGTATTAATAATATGCATGAGAATCTCTCCTTGGCTGAAAGTGGAGGAGAGATTAACTTCATCACTACTTGTATTTGTGACATGTTGAATGCACCGAGCTGTCTGTCTCACTACTGGCACACAGCTCTGACACCCATGCATACCCCATAAGACATGCCACAAGAGGTCTCTTCACAGTCCCCAAGTCCAGAACAGACTATGGGAGGCACACAGTACAACATAGAGCCATGACTACATGGAACTCTATTCCACATCAAGTAACTCATGCCAGCAGTAAAATTAGATTTAAGAAACAGATTAAAAAAAATGTATATGGAACAGTGGGGACTGTGAGGCAACACAAACATTGGCACAGACACACACACACACACACACACACACACACACATACACACATAGATAACAACACACAGCACATATAACAACACACTGTAGAGTGGTGGAGTAGGGGCCTGAGGGCACACAGTGTGTTGTGAAATCTGTGAATCTATTGTAATGTTTTTAAAATTGTACAAGCCGCTTTCATTTTGCTGGACCCCAGGAAGAGAAGCTGCTAATGGGATCTCCATAATAATTACAAATGCAAAATACCAAATACAAAAATGTCTACTGTGTGTGAAAGATGGAAGACTCTTACCCCAGCTTTAGGTCCATTTCAGTGTATGTGGTCACTTAGACCTGCACATCAACCAGTACTGGGACCACTGGAGACTTGTGATGCTTGCTCTCAAAGTGCTGCTTGAATGTCTTCGGTTCTGCATCAGTAAAGGCCAAGTACAAAATGGAGGAAGTTAACAATCTGTGGCTTAGGCCAGTACAATAGCCTACACATGGAGAGGAACCTAAAGGCACATACTGTACCAACCAATACTACTCACCCGACTTCTTAGCAGCCCCGCCATGGCTTCAGTCAACAACTTCAACTTGAGAGTTGTGCATGAGTTATATATCAATACCCCCCCCCCCCCACATCTGAATGGTAGGAGTGTGTATAAGCTTTTGTTCCTGCCCAGCCCATACCTGATTACTAATCATAGTCTATTACGTGATTCAGTGAGTTAGGTTATTTAAGTCAGGTGTTAGAGCTAGGCTGGGACAAAACCCTTCCCACAGTACAGTGTTCCAGGTTGAAACCTCTTATGTAGTTGAGAGGGGATAAGACTCACTGGTTCTGGAATAGAGAAGGTGCAAATAAGGTCTGCAGTTTTCATCAAGAATGCCTAGCCCTAGCTTCACCATCTAAGTTAGCTAGCTAGTTAACTAGCAAGCTAGACTGTTGATTTATAAATGCAAAGAAAGCTAAACTTGCTTTTATGAATTTCTAATGAATTTAAAATGGCTAGACAAATACAGTAGATGGAGAATGTAGCCATCTAGCCAGGCAAATCAAATCAAGATTTATTTATACGGCACGTTTCAGACATGGAATGCAACGCAATGTGCTTCACAGGAAAATAAACGATAAAAAACAATGAAAACAAAAGCTTAAATATTTACTACACAACAAACATAAGAAAAAAACTAAAAAAACTAAATAAATGACAAAAACTGAATAACTAAAAAAACATCCTAAGGAAAAGCAAAGCAAAAAACATGTGTTTTAAGGTCCCCTCAGGTTCTCTGACAGGCTATTCCAGAGGCTGGGGTCATAATAACTAAAGGCGGCCTCTCAATGCCTGTTGGTTCTACGCTTTGGGATTGTTAAAATACCACTGCCAGAGGACCTGAGGGACCTACTGGGTACATAACTTCAAAGCATGTCTGACATGTATTGGGGTGCACAATCTTTTAAAAACCAATCGAAGAATATTAAAATGAATTCTTAAACCCACAGGCAGCCAGTGCAGAGACCTTAAAACTGGTGTAATGCGCGCTCTCCGTCTGGTCTTGGTCAGTACCCGTGCTGCAGCATTCTGTATGTTTTTCAGTTGACCAATAGCTTTCATGGGTAGACCAGACAGGAGAGTATTACAGTAGTCAAGTCTGCCTATAATAAAAGCGTGGATGAATCTCTCTGTATCAGCCTGAGAGAGAAACGACCTCACCTTGGTAATGTTCCCCAGGTGGTAAACAGCTATTTTGGTCACATTCCTAATGTGTGATTCAAAATTCAGTTCAGAATCTAAAATAACATCTAGGTTTTTACCTGGTGTTTTATCTTTATTGCCTGTGAATTCAAATGTGCGGCCAGATTCTCTCTCTGTGCTTTGACTCCAACAATAAATACCTCGGTCTTGTCTTGATTTAGCTGGAGGAAGTTGTGAGCCATCCAAGTACTTAAATTATTAGTACAGTCTGATCATTTATCAGTGGAGCTAAAATCCTCTGGTGACACAGAAATGTAAAGGCTTGTATCATCTGTGTAGTAGTGAAAATCATTGCTGTGCTTTCTGATAACGCTGCAAATGGATAACATATATAAACCGGACCCAAAATATAACCTTGTGGAATGCACATGTGATATATATTTTCTCTGAGTTATGTTTACCATTTTTGCTAGCTAGATAACAGGCGTTGCCCAAGACAGTTCACAGAATTGTCCATTTCAACAACCTTAGCCAATTTATAATGACTACATTTAGCTAACATTAGATAGTTAATTCAGAGATTCTTACCTTTGCCTCGATTCGGCAGTCTTGTCCAGATCATCATGGCCCTGGTGAGTGACGTGAAGCTTGAGACAGGCATTTGTAGTTCTGTATGGTAGCCACATTAGCATTTCATTTTGGAGGGTAAATACTGGCCGAATATATTGATAAAGTCACCTTTTCCGAGAGAGATTTACACGGTTATCAAAACCTACACAAAACACAGCCCTTGTTTGAAGTGTTTCTAAAATCCATAATTAATTAAATGAATGGTGGAACAATGATTGTAACCATTTCCGTGTATGACTGCTAGGTTTTATGGGTATTATGGCTCATAATGTGGTAGAGGTAGACTATTATCTGTAAGGACCCTCAATTGAGTAATGAATTTCAAGCACAGATTCAACCACAAAGACCAGGGAGGTTTTTCAATGCCTCACAAAGAAGGGCACCGATTGGTAGATTTGTGAAAATGAAAACGGCAGACGCTGAATATCCCGTTGAGCATTGTGAAGTTATTAACTCGGCTTTGGATGGTGTATCAATACACCCAATCACTACAAAGATACAGGCGTACTTCCTAACTCAATTGCCCGAGAGGAAGGAAACTGCTCAGGGATTTCACCATGAGGCTAATTGTGACTTTAAAACTATTGTGATATGAGAAGATAGATCAACAACATTATACATTATAGTTACTCCACAATACGAACCTAAAGGACAGTGAAAAGAAGGTACCCTGTGTAGAATTTTATTTATTCCAAAACATGCATCCTGTTTGCAACAAGGCACTTAAGTAATATGTCAAAGAATATGGCAAAGACATTCTATTTTTGTCCTGAATACAAAACATTATGCTTGGGGCAAATCTAACATAACACATCACTGAGTATCAATCTTCATATTGTCATGCATGGTGGTGGCTACATCATGTTATGGGTATGCTTGTCATTGGAAAGGACTAGGGAGTTTATTTTTTACAAAAGGAAATGGAATACAGCTATAAGCACAGGCAAACTCCTAGAGGTAAACCTAGTTCAGTCTGCTTTCCAACAGACACTGGGAGACAAGTTCACCTTCAGCAGTACAATAACCTTAAACACAAGGCCAAATCCACACTGGAGTTTCCAAGATGACATTGAATGTTCCTGAGTAGTCTAGTTACAGGTTTGACTTAAATCTTCTTAAATCTATGGCAAGACTTGAAAATGGCTGTCTGGCAATGATCAACAATTAACTTGACAGAGCTTGAAGAATTTTCAAAAGAATAATGGGCAAATATTGTACAATCCAGGTGTGCAAAGCTCTTAGGGACAGATCGTAAAATAATTTGAACACCCTACCCCCTAATAGAGTTAAATCCAAATAATGTTATCGACCTCAAGTCAAAATAACTGTAGCGACCCTATGTTTATAAACGTGGATATCGACTTTGCCACTTGAGCATGCTTTTGAGGCACAGTCGATGACACGCAGGGCTATGGGCCAGAAGGTTGACGGTTCACGGACCACCATAGACGAGCTCACTCTCCCAGTCTGTTTTCATTACTATACGATCAGAGCCGGCTGCAGACAATGATCCGCTTGAAGAAAATCGGATTTTCAACATTTCAACATTGATGATGCCCTATTTATAATTATATAAAAAAAATATGAAATGAATTTTCCACCAACAGGTTTCTGTGCCAATGCACCACATAACCAATAAACAAAGCATACTGACTTTGGGCACTTCAACATCATGGTTTGCGTTTTCAACATCACAATAAATAGACTATGTTAATCTAGGCAAACAGAAAATACATC
Organism: Oncorhynchus nerka; assembly: GCF_034236695.1. Taxonomy (NCBI): domain Eukaryota; kingdom Metazoa; phylum Chordata; class Actinopteri; order Salmoniformes; family Salmonidae; genus Oncorhynchus; species Oncorhynchus nerka. The sequence continues at coordinate 57,786,073 of NC_088405.1, read as the reverse complement.
CCTTGTACCGAAGACTTGGCTTGACAATCTCCGAAAGTCATTAAATAGTTTGGTTTTTTGTAACAGATGTCTCTTTCCATTCATCAATTTGCACATTTTGGATTGATTGATTTGATTTGTCAGTTAAAAAAAAGAAGATATATACTGAACACAAAGATTTTTTAAAGTGACCGAGATCGCACAATAAAGTCAGGGACTTATTTCCATTGTGGTCTCTATTTTTTAGATAAATACATATGTAATTACATAGATACAGACACATTACGGAGACAAAAATATATATATAATTTGGACCACCCCTCCCAACAGTACATTTCGATCTGTCCCTTAGAGACTTACCCAAAAAGACTCAAAGCTGTAACCACAGCCAATGGTTCTTCTAAAAAGTATTGACTCAGGGCATGTATTTCATTTGTAATACATTTGAAAACATTTCTAAAAGCATGTTTTCACTTTGTCTATATGGGGTATTGTATGTAGATGGTTGAAAAAAAATACATATTTAATTCAGTTTATAACACGACAAAATGTGTAATAAGTCAAGGGGTACTAAAACGCTCCGAAGACACTGTAGCTGAAACTGGTCTGTGCTCCACATTTCAACGGGTACATTTTTCCAGCAAAGCCAAATGTTTCCACCATAACACTGCCATCCAGTGGCCATGAAGAGAATAGCAAAATCAGCTCTGTCCTTGGCATCGAGAGAACAGACCTTGAATTTGTGTGCATGCAAAAAATATAGTCATTGGGCTCTGAGAGAAAAAAAAAAGTTATAGTCGATCATAATGGCTTGTGCATAATCATGTTGCCAAGGTAACAGACAAATACAATCACCCTAAGGCTTTTATGATCAATATCAACAAAGGCAAAACCTCAGGCCCAACCCCTTCATTAAAGGAACCCGCAGACAAACAACATGACAGAAGTGACTCTTCTCAATCAACCCCCTCTGCATGAGAGTGCTACCTTGAGTTACCAGAATATGACTCTGCAAAGTTCTGCCTGTGCTGGTGAGAGGAGTACAACCATCTGCCACACAGTCACAACCCAGCAGGTTTCCCCCCCAGCACACACAGCCATTCATCAACATATTAACATGGGTCCTGCCCTTAGCCACAAGGCTAAATGAAGTCTGAGAGTCATTCCATCGTAACAGATGTACAAGACTACACTAGATGTCCTGTTTAGGTTCTCTACAGTTTAACCTGAACACTGGCAGAGAAAAATAGGTTCTCTGACGAAAAATGCTTAACTAATAGGATAGTCAGGAAATACTGTACGTGTAATGGAACACACAGCGGAGAGTGCAGTGAGATTTACTGTGGACACAGGGTAGAGACACAAACCTTGATATGATTCAGGCAGGCTCTCTCACCTGGACTGAGAAAGGAAACTTGAGAAACAGAACATCTAGACAATCGCAGATGGAAGAGAAGCTAGTTTGAACATTGGCTCTGCAGTATTTCTTCTAATAAAGAACTGATAATAAATAACTACTCTCAACCTTCACTGAATAATATATGTTGGGCTTTCTCTCTCTTTACGTTGTATGTGTGTGTGTGTTCACTGCCAAAGTTTCAATATTTCTACCTTTTTATTGGAAAAGGGAAAATAACAGGCTATTATATCTTTACAGCCCCTTGCAAAATGCACTGGAAGCTTATCTCCCCATTGACTTTCTGCATTGCCTTAGAAGCTCTTATCACCATGTTTCTCTGTGAATGGTCATGCTAAGATACAGCCAACTGTCACTGTGTATGCAGTCTGTAGTCAGCGATAAATACAAAAAGCACACACACAAGGGAAAATCTTTAAGATAATTAATCTTTGATACAGGCAAGGTTTTACATCCGTCTCTTACAGCTAAGATAAAGGGGAAATTGTTAAGGAAGATGTGATTAACTAGTTCTGTGCAAGTGTGTTGATCCCAAAAACAAGATATGTGTGTTTCTGCATTGATACAACCCACACACGCACATTCCAACACCCGTTAGAAGATTGAGAGCCAGTACAACCATAGAATCCCTGCCAGGGAACTTACAAAACTGTTTAAATTCAGGAGAGTCTGAATGAGGACTATAATGAGAGCACTGATGTTGGCAGCTTTACAGAAAGCTTATTTTGCAACAATCTGTCAGGATGGAGGAAGCCAAGCATTATTTTCTCTTCATCTCCATAAGCATTTATAATTGCTCACCCAAAACAAATGTTTTCACTTGAGCTTTTTGAGCAACTTAATCATCACAAAAAGCAGTATGCCAGATAATCTAATGGTATGAAAATGAAAGTATAGTGTTATTTGTCAATCCATCAATGACAAACGCCATAACCTAGATCTAAACACTAGACAAGTTGTAAATGACAATGGATTAAGTAGACACTGTCACCCCACTCCACCACCCGCAAGGTTTGAGCAAAGATCCCCCCAACCCCCCCAAAAGTACTTGATCATTACACAGGTGCTGGGGGGTTGGGGGGGGGGGACAATAAAAGGCCGCTCTAACATTTTTGTCACACAACACAGATGTCTCACATTTTGAGAGAGCGTGCAATTGGAATGCTGACTTCAGGAATATCCACCAGAGCTGTTGCCAGGAGTCTGTAATAAAGCCCTTTTGTGGGGGAAAACTCATTCTGATTGGCTGGGCTTGGCTCCTCAGTGGGTGGGCCTGGCTACCAAGTGGATGGACCTATGCCCTCCCAGGCTCACCAATGTCTACGCCCCTGCCCAGTCATGTGAAATCCATAGATTAGGGCTTAACAAAGTGAGTTAAATTGAGATATTCATCCTGGATGTTCATCCTGGAGTGTGTGCTACGCCAGTGCAAAAAACATTCTTAGTCTTGTGACTTCAAAAATGAAGAAGGAGCTGTCCACTGTTCCTAGTGCTGAATAGTGCTTCCATCTTGTGGCTTTGACCTGCTACTGCAAACTTGCAACAAAGGATAATACTCACCCAGACATTCAGATGTATTTAATATTGGAAAGAATGCCAGCTGCTTTGCTGTGAATAAGGAGATTGTGGATTTGCCGTCTTCATGCTATCAAAAATATGTATTTGTGAACAGACATGGAATGGGCTATGGGTCTTGTGAACACAGGCTCATTTTCAACTTTTGCTCCTATCTTTGTCAACTCCTCTCCATCCTTCACTTCATACTCTCCCACTGAGACAGGTAGAGTCAAAGCCCTCCTAAGGAGCACCATCTGTCCCATGCTCCCCTCTCCCTGGTGTGTTTTTGCGTTGGCATACACACAGAGAGATGAACCATTCATCAGGCCCTGTCCAGCCTAAACACTCACCAACTTGAGGGCACATTAACCTTGGGCTGTGGTGCTGTGCTGCTATGAGAGAGAAAGAGAGAGAGAGAGAGTCTGTGGCACAATATGTTCATCCCAAACCGGATGTCAGGATGTAGGTTGAAAGTTGTGCAGCTCCGGTGGCCTGGTTTGGTGATCTTAATGTTGGTAACAAAAACAGGCTAGACAGGGTGGTAAAGGTGGCCAGCAAGATCAGAGAGCAAGTAGTTAGGAGAGTACAGTGAGGCAAAAAAGTATTTAGTCAGCCAACAATTGTGCAAGTTCTCCCACTTAAAGATGAGAGGCCTGTAGTTTTCATCATAGGTATACTTAAACTATGCCAGACAAACTGAGAAAAAAAATCCAGAAAATCACATTGTAGGATTTTTAATGAATTTATTTGCAAATTATGGTGGAAAATAAGTATTTGGTCAATAACAAAAGTTTATCTCAATACTTTGTTATATACCCTTTGTTGGCAATGACAGAGGTCAATCTTTTTCTGTAGGTCTTCACACACTGTTGCTGGTATTTTGGCCCATTCCTCCATGCAGCTCTCCTCTAGAGCAGTGATGTTTTGGGGCTGTTGCTGGGCAACACTGACTTTCAACTCCTTCCAAAGATGTTCTATGGAGTTGAGATCTGGAGACTGGCTAGGCCACTCCAGGACCTTGAAATAATTCTTACGAAGCCACTCCTTCGTTGCCCGGGTGGTGTGTTTGGGATCATTGTCATGCTGAAAGACCCAGCCACGTTTCATCTTCAATGCCCTTGCTGATGGAAGGAGGTTTTCAAAATCTCACGATACATGGCCCCATTCATTCTTTCCTTTACACGGATCAATCGTCCTGGTCCCTTTGCAGAAAAACAGCCCCAAAGCATGATGTTTCTACCCCCATGCGTCACAGTAGGTATGGTGTTCTTTGGATGCAACTCAGCATTCTTTGTCCTCCAAACACGACGAGTTGAGTTTTTACCAAAAAGTTATATTTTGGTTTCATCTGACCATATGACATTCTCCCAATCTTCTTCTGGATCATCCACATGCTCTCTGGCAAACTTCAGACGGGCCTGGACATGTACTGGCTTAAGCAGGGGGACACGTCTGGCACTGCAAGATTTGAGTCCCTGGCAGCGTAGTGTGTTATTGATGGTAGGCTTTGTTACTTTGGTCCCAGCTCTCTGCAGGTCATTCACTAGGTCCCACCGTGTGGTTCTGGGATTCACCGTTCTTGTGATCATTTTGACCCCACGGGGTGAGATCTTGCGTGGAGCCCCTTCCATTTCCTAATAATTGCTCCCACAGTTGATTTCTTCAAACCAAGCTGCTTACCTATTGCAAATTCAGTGTTCCCAGCCTGGTGCAGGTCTACAATTTTGTTTCTGGTGTCCTTTGACAGCTCGTTGGTCTTGGCCATAGTGGAGTTTGGAGTGTGACTGTTTGAGGTTGTGGACAGGTGTCTTTTATACTGATAACAAGTTCAAACAGGTACCATTAATACAGGTAACGAGTGGAGGACAGAGGAGCCTCTTAAAGAAGAAGTTACAGGTCTGTGAGAGCCAGAAATCTTGCTTGTTTGTAGTTGACCAAATACTTATTTTCCACAAATAAATTCATTAAAAATTCTAAATGTGATTTTCTTGATTTTTTTTCTCATTTTGTCTGTCATAGTTGAAGTGTACCTATGATGAAAATTACATGCCTCTCATCTTTTTAAGTAGGAGAACTTGCACAATTGGTGGCTGACTAAATACTTTTTTGCCCCACTGTATTCTAGACTGTTCTGATCACCCTCAGGTCGTCATTTTAGACTTCCCAAACTCAAGAGCAACAGATCCAATAACTATTTTATCCCACAGGCGGAAATCTATCTGAATCTGCACATTATGTTTTGAGACTGTAACCAAACTCATTATTTGACTTACGTGTATACTGTATCTGTTGTATGGTTGCCACAGTTTTTAATGTTGTCTTCATTGTTTAACCCAGACTGCACAACACATTTCCCAATTGCGACAATAAAGATATGGATTGATGATTGATTTTAATGAGGTTAACAATATTTCTATCTTCCTAACATTCTTTTTCAATTCAGCTTGAAGATATGAACCATTTACAATACATTGGGTTCTCAATTGCTTACTGTGTACTGCAGTTACTATTCCTGTTTAGATTCAGGCCGGGTTTCAATCCCAATATGTTTTGTCGGCAAATCACGTTTTACAGGCAATGCTTACATTCACCGGAAATTACCTTTAAATGGTGCAATGTCTAAATCTGTGATCAGATTGAATCCCGGCCGTAATTGTCAAATATATTCTCCCAAATACTTGCCCCATCCCCAGCCAGGCAGTCACATGTGAAATCTTACCTTGCCCATGGACAATCTCTATGATGTGGAGGAAGAGGAGGAGCAGGAGAGAGGAGGACATTCTGGACTGAGAGGAGAGTGGATTTGCTCTATTCTGGTAGTCCATAGTCACACAATGGGCATCTGTAATCACAAGTAGTCAGCAACATAGACATATTGAGAACATCTCTGATGAGTGACGTCTAGTTTAGCTGTTTATTTTTCAGTTATTAGTAGTGGTAGTGCTTCATTCTATAGCTAGAGCACTCCTGATATATCCAGGAGTGAGAAGTCTACCTTTTGTTGTCTTTATCTGTTGTGGTCTAGTACAGTCTTTTTGCTAGCTAGGGCCTTCTGCTTTAAGAGCTGCCTGCCTTCCAAGTGGCCTACTTGGTGTGTGAACTGCTGACTGCTGATCATTTGCAGATACTTGTTGACACATCCACCATGATCAAGGGGTAGGACAATTTGTGACTTGTTTTGGTAATCAGTGGTTGTATTGGAGGGGGAGTGGTTTCACCTCTCCTAAGCAATCAGCAATCTGTACAGGGAGGTGTGCTCTCCACCTCTGCTAGGTAGTTAGCAATTAGTGTTAGTTCTTCAGTCTCCCCTGGTTTCTCAGTGGCATCTGTAAGTGGCGGTCATGTCGGTGACACTTTTGGTGCAAAACTTAGACCTTTGCCTAAACACAGCTAGTTTTGTAGAGTTGTTCGAGGAAGGCACCACACCCCTACGTCACTTGAGTAACTTTCCTAGTTAATTTTCAATTGATCAATTTAGATATTTTGTAGCTATGTCAACTATGTGTGTGTTTTCTATACCTGTTCGCACATCTCCCTGTAGGCTTTAGTGTACGGGTCTATTTGTGGAATTATGTAATGTGATTTTAAACTGTTTAATGAAGGAAACTCCAATTCCCTTTGGAGTTTAACTAAAACATTGGCCCGCCCCATGAGCACAGACATTGATCTGGTGTCCTGGGATAGCCCCATTCTGCTCTTCCAAATATAAATTCCCAAGGTGGGGGTTATATTCAGACCACGCTTACCTCAATTACGAGAGGGCTAAGGTTTGAGCCCAGACCAGCTTACCTCAATAACCGAGAGGGCTAAGGTTTGAGCCCAGACCAGCTTACCTCAATAACCGAGAGGGCGAAGGTTTGAGTAGATTGCTGAATTCTTAACCATACCACGTGGTTCAACTCTGAGACTATCGATACAGACAGAATAAGAACAAATCTTTGATACTAATTACTAGTCTGCAGCTAGGAATTATGTACCCGACAACCGCCGTAACATCTATTCTATAACAACATTGCTGAATGTTACTCGGAACTAACCATTCTAACCATGGCAGAGAGAGAAGGCAGACAAACTCTCCAACAGAAACAAACTCTCCAACAGATCACAATGATATTCTGAGTGTAAATAAATATATTGATTGCAATTATTCCCGATGAGTGAGCGTTCATGTGCAAATGATTAGCATTTAAATTTGTATAATTATCAACTTTGTAGTGTCTTTTAATCTCCATCGACCCCCACTTCCCTTTTGTCCACCAAGCCGCGATACCGGTTTATCCCACTAGGGAGACTCCGCTATCATATCTACTGTTTGTTTGTTTATGCATTTCTGTGATTATTTAGTTAGTAAATACATGATTTAAGACAATTGATGTATGGATGATTCATGAAGTGAAGACGGAGCCTAGTGGTTAGAGTGTTGAACATGTAACCGGAAGGTTGCAAGTTCAAACCCCCGAGCTGACAAGGTACAAATCTGTCGTTCTGCCCCTGAACAGGCAATTAACCCACTGTTCCTAGGCCGTCATTGAAAATAAGAATTTGTTCTTAACTGACTTGCCTAGTTAAATAAAGGTCAAATAAAAAAATAAAAAGATAAACAACCATTTACGACGTTTGAAATGAGACTAGCGTGAAGTAAAGTGGCCCGTTCCTGTAGGTTCATGCTCTACAACATCCGCAGAGTACGACCCTGCCTCACACAGGAAGCGGCGCAGGTCCTAATCCAGGCACTTGTCATCTCCCGTCTGGATTACTGCAACTCGCTGTTGGCTGGGCTCCCTGCCTGTGCCATTAAACCCCTACAACTCATCCAGAACGCCGCAGCCCGTCTGGTGTTCAACCTTCCCAAGTTCTCTCACGTCACCCCGCTCCTCCGCTCTCTCCACTGGCTTCCAGTTGAAGCTCGCATCCGCTACAAGACCATGGTGCTTGCCTACGGAGCTGTGAGGGGAACGGCACCTCAGTACCTCCAGGCTCTGATCAGGCCCTACACCCAAACAAGGGCACTGCGTTCATCCACCTCTGGCCTGCTCGCCTCCCTACCACTGAGGAAGTACAGTTCCCGCTCAGCCCAGTCAAAACTGTTCGCTGCTCTGGCCCCCCAATGGTGGAACAAACTCCCTCACGACGCCAGGACAGCGGAGTCAATCACCACCTTCCGGAGACACCTGACACCCCACCTCTTTAAGGAATACCTAGGATAGGATAAAGCAATCCTTCTCACCCCCCCCCCTTAAAAGATTTAGATGCACTATTGTAAAGTGGCTGTTGCACTGGATGTCATAAGGTGAATGCACCAATTTGTAAGTCGCTCTGGATAAGAGCGTCTGCTAAATGACTTAAATGTAATGTAAATGTAAAGAATAATTCATTAATTAGAAGACTAATTGATCAGATATTAAAATATCTGAATGTTATAATTTTCCTAATATAACTTTGTAATTTGAATATTTTCCTTGGTGCTCTGACTTCCTAGTTAATTACGTCTTCCTGATTAGTTAATCACATTATAATAATTAGAGAATTGATTTGATAAACGAAACAGTCTTCAGTTTAACCTTTTTGGGATACGGGGCAGCATTTTCACTTTTGGATGAATAGCGTGCCCAGAGTGAACTGCCTCCTACTCTGTCCCAGATGCTAATATATGCATATTATTAGTAATATTGGATAGAAAACACTGAAGTTTCTAAAAATGTTTGAATGACAGAACTCATATGGCAGAGAAAAATCCAACCAGGAAGTGGGACATCTGAGGTTTGTAGTTTTTCAAAGCTTTGCCTACCAAGTACAGATTGAGATATGGATGTGGTTGCACTTCCTAGGGCTTCCACTAGATGTCAACTGTCTTTTGAAAGTTGAATGAGGATTCTACTATAAAGGAGGGACTCATGAGACCTCTTTGAGTCAGTGGTCTGGCAGAGAGCCTTGGTCTCATGACGCGCACTCCCGACAGAGTTACCTCTCGTTCCAGTGCTTTTCTTAAGACAAAGGAATTCTCAAATTGAAACATTATTGATGTTTTATGTTAACTTCTTCGATATAGGGGGTGCTCTTTTAATTTTTGGATAAAAAAAACGTTCCCGTTTTAAACAAGATATTTTGTCACGAAAAGATGCTCGACTATGCATATAATTGACAGCTTTGGAAAGAAAACATTCAGACGTTTCCAAAACTGCAAAGATATTATCTGTGAGTGCCACAGAACTGATGCTACAGGCGAAACCAAGATGATATGTCAAACAGGAAATGCCCCAGATTTGAAGGCGCTGTGTTCCAATGTCTCCTTATATGGCTGTGAATGCGCCAGGAATGAGCTTACACTTTCTGTCGTTTCCCCATGGTGTCTGCAGCATTGTGAAGTATTTGTAGGCATATCATTGGAAGATTGACCATAAGAGACTACATTTACCAGGTGCTCGCTTGGTGTCCTCCGTCGAAATTATTGCGTAATCTCCAGCTGCATGTATTTTTCCATTTGCTTCCGAGGAGAAACCCAACTGCCACGAATGATTTATCATCGAATAGATATGTGAAAAACACCTTGAGGATTGATTCTAAACAACGTTTGCCATGTTTCTGTCGATATTATGGAGTTAATTTGGAAAAAAGTTTGGCGTTGTAATGACTGAATTTTCATTTTTTTTTCTTAGCCAAACGTGATGAACAAAACGGAGCGATTTCTCCTACACAAATAATCTTTTTGGAAAAACTGAACATTTGCTATCTAACTGAGAGTCTCCTCATTGAAAACATCCGAAGTTCTTCAAAGGTAAATTATTTTATTTGAATGCTTTTCTTGTTTTTGTGAAAATGTTGCATGCTGAATGCTAGGCTAAATGCTATGCTAGGCTATCAATACTCTTACACAAATGCTTGTTTAGCTATGGTTCAAAAGCATATTTTGAAAATCTGAGATGACAGTGTTGTGAACAAAAGGCTAAGCTTGAGAGCAAATATATTTATTTCATTTCATTTGCGATTTTCATGAATAGTTAACGTTGCGTTATGCTAATGAGCTTGCCTAGAGAATTACACTCCTGCATACAGGTTTTTTTCATAGGCAAACGTGATGAACAAAACGGAGCGATTTGTCCTACACAAATAATCTTTTTGTAAAAACTGAACATTTGCTATCTAACTGAGAGTCTCCTCATTGAAAACATCGGAAGTTCTTCAAAGGCAAATTATTTTATTTGAATGCTTTTCTTGTTTTTGTGAAAACGTTGCATGCTGAATGCTACGCTAAATGCTACGCTAAATGCTACGCTAAATGCTATGCTAGCAATCAATAATCTTACACAAATGCTTGTTTTGCTATGGTTGAAAAGCATATTTTGAAAATCTGAGATGACAGTGAATTTGACATGAATTTTGACATGAATTTTATCGCTTATTAACGTTTACTAATACCTAAAGTTGCATTACAAACGTATTTCGAAGTGTTTTGTGAAAGTTTATCGTCGACTTTTTGAATTTAAAAAAATGACGTTACGTTTTGAAACGATGTTTTTTTTGTTTATCACACAGTCTACATATAACGATATCTAGGCTTTATATGGACCGATTTAATCGAAATAAAGACCCAAATAGTGTTTATGGGACATCTAGGAGTGCCAACAAAGAAGATGGTGAAAGGTAATGAATGTTTTCTATTTTATTGTGCGGTTTGTGTAACGCCGAAATGCTAATTATTTTGTTTACGTCCCCTGCGGGTCTTTTGGGGTGTTACATGCTATCAGATAATAGCTTCTCATGCTTTCGCCGAAAAGCATTTTAAAAATCTGACTTGTTGCCTGGATTCACAACGAGTGTAGCTTTAATTCGATACCCTGCATGTGTATTTTAATGAACTTTTGAGTTTTAACTAATACTATTAGCATTTAGCGTAGCGCATTTGCATTTCCAGAGCTCTAGTTGGGACGCAAGCGTCCCGAGTAGAAGCAAGAGGTTAAGGAGAAGTCTATCTTTAATTCTGTGAATAACACTTGTATCTTTTATCAATGTTTATGAGTATTTCTGCAAAGTCACCGGATATTTTGTAATCAAAACATTACTGCACATAAGGCGCCAATTTAAACTGAGATTTTTGGATATAAATATGCACATTATCGAACAAAGCATACATGTATTGTGTAACATGATGTCCTATGAGTGTCATCTGATGAAGATCATCAAAGGTTAGTGCTTTCGCTGTAAAGCATTTTTGAAATCGGACACGATGGGTAGATTAACAAGATGTTTATCTTTCATTTGCTGTATTGGACTTGTTAATGTGTGACAGTTACATTAGCGGAACCCCTGCGCTAGAAAGGTTAATGATGCCAAAGACATGACACTATTCATCCCCTACCCAGATGGTCATGCACCATCACAATCTTCTCTCTCTCCCCAAATTCTCTCTTCTATCCCATCATCTCTCCCTTCTGCTAAATCCTCTCCCTTCTGCTAAAGCCACTTTCTACCACTAAATTTCAAGCTTATGCTTCGAACCCTAGGAACCTCTTTTCCACCTTCTCCTCCCTTCTTAATCCTCCACCCCCTCCCTCCTCCTTCTCTGTGGACAACTTTGTCAACCACTTTGAAAAAAGGTTGACGACACCAGCTACTTATTCACTCAGCCTATTGAGTCCACTGGTCTCAAACACAGAACTACCCTACGCCTTGTCCTCTTTCTCCCCTCTCTCTCCACATGACATCTTCTGACTAGTGAGGTCTGGCCACCCGACAACCTGCCTGCTTGACCCCCCTCCCGTCTCCAGACCATCTCTGGAGACGTTTTCCCAATCCTCACTTCCCTCACCAACTTATCCCTGACCACTGGCTGCGTTCCCTCTGACTTAAAAATTACCTGAGTTGCTCCCCTCTTCAAGAAACCTGTATCATTTTCTTTCCAAAACACTGGAGCATGCTGTCTCTGATCAACTTTCTCGTTAACTCTCAGAACGATCTTCTTGACCTTAACCTGTCAGGCTTCGAGACGGGTCACTCAACAGAGACAGCTCTTCTCTGTGTCAAGGAGGCTCTCTGCACTGCCAAAGTTGACTCTCTCTCCTGTGTTCTCATCCTCCTAAATCTATCCGCTGCCTTCGACACAGTGAACAGATCCATCAGATCCTCCTCTCCTCCCTCTCAGGGCTGGGTGTCTCAGGCTATGCACACTCTTGGATTACATTCCTCCTGGCAGGCCACTCCTACCAGGTGACGTGGAGAGGATCTGTGTCTGCACCATGTACTCTCACTACTGGTGTCCCTCAGAGTTCGGTTCTAGGCCCTCTTCTCTCTATACACCAAGTCATTCAGCTCCATCATATCCTCACATGGTCTCTCCTGTCATTGCTATACGGATGACACTCAACTACTTTTCTCCTTCGCCCCTTCTGACACACAGGTGGCGACACGCATCTCTGTGTGCTTGGCAGATATCTCAACTTGGATGTTGGCCAATCTACTCAAGCTCAACCTCGAGAAGAAGGACGTGCTCCTCCTCCCGGGAAGGCCTGCACGCTCAAAGCCCTCCTTCACGATTGACAACTGCAAAGAAGTGCAAAGAACCTTGGAGTGACCCTGGGAGACACCATGTTCTCTGCAAACATCAAAGCAAGTGACCCGTTCCTCAGGATTCATGCTCTACAACATCCGTAGAGTACGATCCTATCTCACACAGGTCCTAATCCAGGCACTTGTCCTCTCCTGTCTAGACTACTGCAACTCACTGTTGGTTGGGCTCCCCGCCACCAAACCCCTGCAACTTATCCAGAACGCTGTGGCATGCCTGGTGTTCAACCTTCCCAAGTTCTCTCATGTCACACTGCTCCTCCGCACACTCCACTTGCATCCAGTCGAAGCTCACATCCACTACAAGACCATGGTGCTTACTTACGGAATAGCAAGAGGAACTGCCCCTCCCTACCTTCAGGCTATGCTCACAACCCGAGCTCTCCAACCCGAGCACTCCGTTCTGCCACCTCATTTCTCTTGCCCCGAGGGCAGCTCCCGTTCAGCCCAGTCCAAGCTCTTCTCTGTCCTGGAACCAGCTTCCCCCTGAAGCTAGGACTATAGAGTCCCTGCCCATCTTCCAAAAACATCTGAAACCCTACCTCTTCAAACAGTATCTTAAATAATCCTCCTCCTCACCTCAACCCCCCCCAATTTATTTTTTTAAATTAACAAGCACTTGCACTTGACCCCCCCCACCCCCCTTCTAGCTCAGACTCTACTGATAGTTTTGTTATTAAGGAAAATGTACATTCCATGCCTGTGATATGTAGTTATCACACCTAGATAAGAGTGTCTGCTAAATGTAAAAGGGTGAGAAAACTGTGCCATGCTGAGGCAGAGCCAACTCCCTACAGGAACCTCAGTGATAAAACTGACCTCAATCTGAAATACAATTAGAGAGTTGTGCAGCTTTTCCAATCCTTCTGACCACCATGTCCTCTGCTGGATGGTAACGTCATGCAGCTCCTAAAATCAATAAGCACAGCTTTACAGTTTTAATATCATTTCCTGCAAACTCCAGCCACATCCGAATGAAATGTTATATTATGCTAAATCATTGTGCAAGAATTTAGGATCAACATTTAGGGAACAGGTATAGCCTTCTCCATGTACTGTTTAACGTGTTAACTTCAGTCACACTTTCAGTTGGGAGGATGTGCTTGGAAGAGTGTTCATAACCAATGGCATGATAAATACAGCAGGTTACTGAATCCTTTGGCCCACATCAAGCGGATGTTGAGACCATGGCCATCAGATAGCTGGACACCTTTTAATTGGTGGCCTGCTTTCATGTGTAATTATGTTGAGAGCAGAGAGGTGCATCCAGTACACAAGTACCTGCCTCAGTTGCCTAAGTGCCTTTATATTAGCTCTCTACAGCCACTCAGTCAGTCTGAGTCACATGGCAACGGAGCCGAATGGCCAATCGAAAGATTTTTACATTATAATGCACTGCTTACCCATTACAGGAGGATAGAGAAGCACAGTGACTAATATAAACAAGGACTGGCTTAATAGACCATAATGATAAAGAGCTGCTATTAACACCCCTGCAACCTGAACATTCATTTTCCTCTCTCAGATCCTGCTTTAAATTCACTATCTGTCACTGTATCTCTCTCTAGTTCTATCTCTTGGTTTGCTTTGGAGGGCCCTTTACAGTAGACACCAACATGAACAGTGCTGTAGTTCGTTGACGACTAGCTGAGTATGAAAGTAATGATTTGAAACTTTCTTCATGCATTTCACATGACAATACGAACTTACCGTGGTCGGTCTGTAGTGTTGCACAGTGTTTGGGAATAAAACCTCGACCTAAGATACCGTTTAAACAATTGTTTACACCTAAACTCAGCAAAAAAAGAAAGATAAGTTGTAAAAATCCAAAGATCTTAACAGATCTTCATTGTAAAGGGCTTTAACACTGTTTCCCATGCTTGTTCAATGAACCATAAACAATTAATGAGCATGCACCTGTGGAACGGTCGTTAAGACACTAACAGCTTACAGACAGTAGGCAATTAAGGTCACAGTTATGAGAACTGAGGACACTATAGAGGCCTTTCTACTGACTCTGAAAAACACCAAAAGTAAAATGCCCAGGGTCTACGCTCATCTGCATGAACGTACCTTAGGCATGCTGCAAGGAGGCATGAGGACTGCAGATGTGGCCAGGGCATTAAATTGCAATGTCCGTACTGTGAGATGCCTAAGACAGCGCTACAGGGAGACATGACAGACAGCTGATCGTCCTCGCAGTGGCAGACCACGTGTAACAACACCTGCACAGGATCGGAACATCCAAACATCACACCTGCGGGGCAGGTACAGGATGTCAACAACAACTGCCCGATCTGTGCTCAGACTGTCCACAATAGGCTGAGAGGGGCTGGACTGAGGACTTGTAGGCCTGTTGTAAGGCAGGTCCTCACTAGACCTCACCGGCAACAACGGCGCCTATGGACACAAACCCACCCGTCGCAATACTAGACAGGACTGGCAAAAAGTGCTCTTCACTGACGAGTCAAGGTTTTGTTTCACCAGGGGTGATGGTCGGATTTGCTTTTATCGTCGAAGGAATGAGCGTTACACTGAGGCCTGTACTCTGGAGCGGGATCAATTTGGAGGTGTGTCACAGCATCATTGGACTGAGCTTGTTGTCATTGCAGGCAATCTCAACACTGTGAGTTACAGGGAAGACATCCTCCTCATCCTCCCCCCTCATGTGGTACCCTTCCTGCAGGCTCTTCCTGACATGACCTTCCAGCATGACAATGCCACCAGCCATACTGCTTGTTCTGTGTGTGATTTCCTGCAAGCCAGGAATGTCAGTGTTCTGCCATGGCCAGCGAAGAGCCCGGATCTCAATCCCATTGAGCACGTCTGGGACCTGTTGGATCAGAGGGTGAGGGCTAGGGCCATTCCCCCCAGAAATATCCGGGAACTTGCAGGTGCCTTGTTGGAAGAGTGGGTTAACATCTCACAGCAAGAACGGGCAAATCTGGAGCAGTCCATGAGGAGGAGATGCACTGCAGTACTTAGTATCTGGTGTGGCCACCAGCTGCATTGACTGCTACTTTTGATTTTGATCCTTTGTTCAGGGATGAATTTGATCCATTTCTGTTCGTCACATGTCTGTGGAACTTGTTCAGTTTATGTCTCATTTGTTGAGTCTTGTTATGTTCATACAAATATATACACATGTTAAGTTTGCTGAAAATAAACACAGTTGACAGTGAGAGGACGTTTCTTTTTTTGCTGAGTTTAGATACACCTGTGTGATCTTCCCCCTTTGGGGTGTGGCCCCTCCATCTCCTAAGCAACCATTCTATTGCCCAAAGCCTCTTGTCACAGCAGCTCTCTGACTGGGATTTCAACACAGGCTTTTTGTTATGAATAAGAACTAACAAATGACTTTTCTCTTGCCAGTTAATGAAAGGTAACAATTGCTAGGAAGGAACTTATTCCAAAACAGCTGGATGTTGTATTACCTGTCCGACACGTTCCAGGTCCAAAACAGAATGTGAAAATGACCACACTGCACCCCCATCCATCCACCGGGAAATACCTCTGTCTGTCCTAGACGTCCTCAAACAGTTGTCTGCTGTAGATTCCACCACAGAGCACAAGGGCAGGAGAAAGTAGAAGTGAGTGAGGTGAAAGGAGAGAAGCAGCGAGGGAGAGAGGAGAAATATTGAAGATCATTCTCTATTATCTTGGCTGCATATTTGTTGCGCTCTTTCTATGTTGAATACAGGCTACAGAAAAAAGAATTTCCTTGCTCCCCATGAACAATCTAGATGCAGAGAGAGAGTGAGACAGAGAGAGAGAGAGCAAGAGACAGAGGGGGAAGAGAGAGGGTAAGGAAGGAATGTGGAGAGAGAATAGCGGAATAGGGTATTACTTGTATTACAAGCCCTGCTGCCTTGTCCAGAGAAGAGGGCTCTCATCCTTAACTAGAATTGAAAGGAGGAAGGCACTTATTTTCTGTACCTGTAGGTGTCCTAGGTATTTCCAGACAAAATGTAATGTCTCAAATGTTTGTTTCTTTTCAAAGCGCATTATGGATGCCCTGTCTGACCCACTCCTGCCAACTGGTGTTCGTACATGACAGTTTGCACATGCGATCGTGCATGACACTTCCACTCATCCTTTTAAAGATGGAATGAGTTAGATAATTTGGGGGGTTATATGCAGCTAGATATTCAGTGACAGTTCTCATTCCACAATTTCCCTAATTTAGACAATTTATTGAATGCTCCTTTTATAAGATTCAGTACAACAAACACATTGTATTATATATCTCAGCGGATACAATTGCAAAAACACCAGTTTGTCTCCAATTAGGAAATGGTCACACACACACACAGGGAACTTGCTGTTTAAAACTGCAGGTGGCATCATTTTCATTAACCTTTTCCCCATCAGATCCAGGAATTGGGTGACCATGAGAACAACATAGCACTCATATCAATTATTAACATGCCAGGGGCAGAGGGAAGATCCCAGAGAATAAAACACAGGCTATTAATGGATCTATGGAGGGAGGCAGACATATCTGATAATGACCATCACAGGGACATCAAGCCAAGCCTTCCCGGACAGGGGCACTTTACTGATGAGGGATGGGAGGAAGTCAGCAGAACTTCAGGGCGTCTGCCTCCATGTGTCTCGCTGATGTCCTCTAAGGCTCAAACCACTGTCTGTCTCTGTCTGTGTGCCTCCGGTCATCCGCAGTAGATATAATGCAGAATATCAAGAAATTACTAAGCGCAAGTACAGTATACATTACATTCAAATATACGTATACTATCATGTATATCAAATAATATAATTGAATTATTTTGGCGCAATAAGATTTGATACTGTTACATGAAATCATAATCATTGCTTGCTGTACCAGGGATTTGGAGAGGTGGGAGTTGAATCTACACTAATTTATGCATTTTTATTCCCATACATTACCGATACATCAACTTAGGCTGTGAAATACAGTATGTTCATATGGGCAGGCTGATGTTTAGCCACTTGCATAAGCGAGACATTGCCAGAGCAAAACGGTTGAGTTAAGGGGACGTGCAGGCTGGGCTTGTGTAGGTGGGGGGGACTCCATCAGTGTAATGAAGGCTGGGCACACCCTCCGACACAGAGCACTCTACAGAATTACACAGCAGGAGAAATTACCCTGGTGTGTCAGGGATCAATTGATTGGACAACTGGGGCACTGCCAGAATGAGGTGGTAAACATTGATAATAGTTTAACAGTTTTCCTGATTTGGCCTCATTTTAGATTTGGTTAATTAAGAAATACTAGCTGCCATGAATGAAGTAAAATGTGAGTTATTTTCAGGGTGTGGTTTGATGGGTGTCTCTTGTATGTGGTCTCTTGTAAGTGGTTAGCTTTAGCCAGCTCGTGTGTGACTGTGGCAAAGTTGGTTTGACTTTGGATAGCCAGGCTCTGGGGATAGTTAGGAACCATAAAAAATTACACAATGTAAATGTGATAATATTTTTATATGAATTTCAAAAATGTACAGTTGGTTTGAGCTTTTTAAGTCATTGAAATTTGGAGCTACAGACCTTGTACATTTTGTAATTTACTGATGGTCCCTAAATAGCCCCACAGAGATATCGAATGTCAAACCAAATTAACCATGGGCATTGAGGCTGGATGAATTGAGGCTGTTCTGAGGGCAAAATGGGTGGAAGGTGTTCCTAATGTTTGGTACACTGTGTGGGAAAGATGCTGTCCACAGATTAGTCCTTAGAAACAAATGTGCTGGGCTATTAAATAATATTAGTAAAGAACAAGAAGGCACACTGTTAAAGCTCCCAATTCCCTGCTTTATTGACAATGTTTTCCATTCAAAACGGATCTTCGTCAGGTCAAACAAACTCACATCCCAAAACATACACATTTAACCTCACATAACCATTGTTTTTGCACCCACCAAAAACAATCTCTAAAAATGTAATAACAATGAGATGGGTACACGTAAGAGTTGCAGGAAATAAGATGCTGTCCATGTCTTGTCATTTATATTTAGGAGTGTAGTACATTGTGTTGCCCATAGGATGGCACTGTTGCAGTATGTTACTTGACTGGATGCACCTATCAGTGATATGTATGCCATGCAAGGCCATAATCAAACGTTTACTTCCCTGTTAGTAATTTGGTAGCTTGTCAAATTCATCATGCATCATGATACATCCTGCATACATCACAATTTTGATTATTAGAATTTTAAAAAATGTAACCTTTACTTAATTAGGCAAGTCAGTTAAGAATAAATTCTTATTTATAATGACGGCCTACACCGGCCAAACCAGGACGACGCTGGGCCAATTGTGCACCGCCCTATGGTACTCCCAATCACAGCCGGTTGTGATACAGTCTGGATTTGAACCAGGTTGTCTGTAGTGATGTCCCTAGCACTGAGATACAGTCTTTGACCACTGCGCCACTTGGAAGACCCTTATTTTAATCCAGTTTGGTCAAGTAAATTACGGGAAAATACCTTTAGGTTTGGTTTCTATAATTTAACACAATATAAAAGAAAATTCAAAGTCAAACAGCTAAGTGGCACTTATACTAACTCAATTATCAATAGCTAGCATACAGTACAGCTTCATTTTGATCATCTACACGTATGTAACCAACAAAAGCAATACATATCTGTCTGTGAGAGTTCACTTTGCGTTTTGTCATTCTGATTACACTTTTCTCTGTCTAGAAATCTGTCTGACTCTACTGAATGAATGGCACCACGGTGCTGTGTGTCTGTTATTACATGGCTCGTATTTTAAAGCCATCTCTTTCTCTACATAATAATGATATCCTTGCATTAAAACTTTTTGTCCAAATTGCTGAGGGAAAATTACACTGTTGATTCATTCAGAATGTTGTATTGGAGCTGTTAACCACGCTAAAACCAACACACACTTGAGTTGTTCCTGTTGTCATTTTTAATGACACAGAACAACAGCTGTCCTTAGGATACAATGTCAACATTCTTAGTAAACCTGCAGTGCTGATTTCTTTTACTGTATAACAATCGATTGAATTGGGCCCCAAGTCATCAATACAAACATACAGCAATAAGCAATAACATATATATTACATCACTTTCTATAGCACAACATGTTATACAGTGTGTACCTACAAGGCCACTCATTTAAAAAAAATACAATCTAACAATTTTCTGGAAAGAGATTTGTTAAGGAGGATGAGGGTGCCAGGATATGTAAGGTTAAGATGTGTCTTACTGCTGTTTTGAACCATGGGTAAAACAATGCATAGATCAGAGGGTTAAGGAATGAATGAATGTATACAACCCAGGAGAGAAATGCTATGATGACATCTGAATGTGCCAGGTAGTCCTCAGAAAGTGAACCAATGTAATATGTGATCCAACCGACGAGGAAAACCGATAACACAACCCCCAGTGTTTTGGTTGCCTTACTCTCTGACATCTTGATCCTAGTTGTGATATTCATCACTTTTACTTGAATTCTTGCCACTTTGAAAATGTTCATGTATAAGCATATAATAATAGAACAAGGTGCAACAAAGGAGACAAAAAGGTCAATAATTCCCCATGTAAAACTGATAATCAACACACATTCTCCATGGCAGTTCTTGTGTGCCTGAGAACGATACCATTGACCATTACAGTATAGAATAACAAGATTATATATAAAAGAAAATATCCAGGTTAGGAATATAGAAGCCAATGTTTTTCCAATAGTTATTTTTGAAATGTAGAGTAAAGGATCACAAACAGCAACATATCTGTCAACAGCTATGATGACTAAATTGTATAGAGATGCAAAAATGACAGAGAAAACAATCCCATGAAAAACTGAACACATTGTTTCACCAAGATACCAGCATGACTCGATGACTTTGATGCCCTCCACTGGAATCACAACAATCCCAACCAGGAGATCTGACATAGCCAGAGAGAGGATGAGCAGGTTGGTTGGAGTGTGGAGCTGCTTGAAGTGAGAGATGGAGATGATCACCAGCAGATTCACAAACACTGTGAATGATGACACAGAGAAAAAAAAAAGGTGCAGGAATATATTTTCTGCTATGGATCGCTCCTCCTTAACGCAAGACGAGTTGTGGAGAGGAAAACAGTACTGTACCGCTTGATATCCATCCACTTCACTGAACGCCATTGGGAAGTAAAAACACTGTTCTTTTCAATTGAGTGCAATGAATCAAGTGTTATTCATTAGTGTAGATGCATAGTGTATCTGATCTAAATAATAAACCAAACTGTGCAGAGCAGCTTTATTTATATCTGAGTTAGATATAGGAGTGTGTGTGTGTGTGGGGGCGGTACACACATTGGAGCCCAGCCCTCTTATCTATTATATTGAAGGAGATTGTTGATGTATAATGAGCTACAGTAAAACAAAACATCTTGGCATGAACCTAGAACCTATTGTTGTTGTAGGGATGGTTCATATATATTTTCTAATCTGAGATTTATAATGGCATCAACATAGAGAGCTCCCCAGACCAGATCCCCAGGCCAATATAGCAACTCCACATGTAGTAAGCACCACATTACTCACCATGGTGACCACATCTACTGCAGCTCACTCTGAAGAAGAGGATAGAGCCCAGAGACAAGAGGTCAACCAGGTTACCCAATCCCATGACCACCTACCTACTGAGACTGAGCCACCCAGACTTCACACCCCTGACTGACCAGGACCGGAGCAAGGTAGAACGAGAAATCAATCCACAGCCGTTGCCTCACTAAGAGGCCCTGACATTACTAGTCCACCCCACGATGTGATGCATCATCTGCACTTCGCCACCACTCTACAGGGTTCACTGTGCCACTGGCGAGAATAGGTGTGGTTTTCTACCTGCCGTGGGACCTTCCTGGACTCTGATCAATTTCCGCCACTACACCCCTCTACTAGCTTGAACCAGAAAATGGCTGCTCATCGTTCGACTTCAGGTGAGCCTAAATGGATGTGTGCCTTCTTCCCCCGCCTCCGGACTTATGACTTTCAAATTGCTTTGAGCCCATGTACCAGCTGTCTTCTGCCAGGGGCTTTGGTGTTCCCTCTGTGGCTGTGGATGCCCCTTCAGCTACCTTTCCCTGGGTACTGCCTGGACCACTGCAGCCTCCCCTCTGCTGGGCCGTGCTCTCTGGATCAGAGCTCTGTCCCTTTGGCTGTGGATGCCCCTTCAGCTACCTTTCCCTGGGTACTGCCTGGACCACTGCAGCCCCCCCTCTGCTGGGCCGTGCTCTCTGGATCAGAGCTCTGTCCCTTTGGCTGTGGATGCCCCTTCAGCTACCTTTCCCTGGGTACTGCCTGGACCACTGCAGCCCCCCCTCTCCTGGGCCGTGCTCTCTGGATCAGAGCTCTGTCCCTTTGGCTGTGGATGCCCCTTCAGCTACCTTTCCCTGGGTACTGCCTGGACCACTGCAGCCCCCCCTCTGCTGGGCCATGCTCTCTGGATCAGAGCTCTGTCCCTTTGGCTGTTGTGTCCTGCACGCAACTGGCGTCGCAGCAGCTCTTTTCTCAGGTGAGTTCTGTGGCTCTGGCCTCGCAATCTACTTCGAGACACAGCAGAGGCCAGATCATTCCAGCGATTGTGATAGGGAGTTCCATGTTGAGGCATATATCTGTACCTGGGGCAAAGACTGTGTTTTCCTGGGGCAAAAGTTCAGGACATTACCAGGTTGCTTCCTGTGGCTGTATGTCAGTCAAACTCCGCTCCATCATTCATTGAATCAGATGGCTAATTCATCACAAAATCCACTGATATTGCCAACTACTTTAATGATTTTTTCATTGGCAAGATTAGCAAATTTAGGCATGATACAAACGCTGACACTACACATCCAAGTATATCTGACCAAATTATGAAAAACAAGCAATGTAATTTTGAATTCTGTACAATAAGTTTGGAAGAGGTGAAAAAAGAAGTATTGTCTATCAATAATGACAAGCCACTGGGGTCTGACAACTAGGATAGAAAACAATATTATCATTCATATTTGCCATATCTTAATTTTAAGCCAAAGTGTGCCCTCAGGCCTGGAGAGAAGCAAAAGTTATTACCCTACCTAAGAAAAGTAAAGCCTCCTTAACTGGCTCAAATGTGACCAGTTTCAGGAAACTAGGCATACTTCACAGGAAAGCCATTTGAACGTAAACATTTTTGTGTAGAAATGCCTTCTCGAACATGTAAACTTTCATGTGCCTTAATAACAAACTTGTATGACATCTGTAAATACAAATACAATTGTTAAATTACGAGCCTGGTTTAGCCAATTTGGATTGGTCTGCCAAAAAGTATGCTTCTGTCTATTTGAGCTAGTCAGTGTGTGTAGGTAATCCTGTCTAATGCATTTTTTAGAAATTTATTGCGTAGTAAAACTGCACTCGAGTTGCTATCCACTTTCTGGAGGACCGAGTTTTGAAATCAGTGGAATTCAAGTATGATAGCTAAAGAGATGGAGAAAACACCTGTCTCCGGATTACATTTTCAAACTAAGGGCAACCATGGCATCCGTAACAGGAGAAGCATCCATCGATGTGGTATACGGGTAAGAAAGTCTACCTAGCTACATTTTCAGATATTACACATGTCTAATTTTGACAGAAAGTGGTTTCATTTCAAGTTAAAGTGTACTGTTAGCTAGCTGACGTTAGCTGGCTGTCTCGATAGCTAATGTGATGTATATGATCTTATTATTTGTATCTCAGAGACATTTGCTTGCCTAGTTATAGTCTAATGTTAGCTAGATAACATTGAACATGCGTGGTTAGCTACCTGCAGGGTAGTAATGTTATGAGTTGGGATTAGTATCCATTTCAATAGAATGTTACTGCAACAACTGTTGATAGTTAATTCGCTCTGGCTATCTACTCCGATTTCAGACCACGGGTAAGATAGTCGAGCTAGCTTCATTTTCAGATATTACACGTTTCTAATTTTGACAAAGTATTTTCATTTCAAGTTGAAGTGCACTGTTAGCTAGCTAGCTTATGTTAGCTGGCTGGCTCGCTAACTAACATTACATGTCTGATCTTATTGTTCGTATCTCAGAGCCATGTGTTTGCCTAGTTATAGCCAATTGTTAGCTATATAACATTGAAACTGGTTGGTTAGCTATCTACAAATTCATGCAGGGTAGTAATGTCATGAGTTGGGATTATGGTTCATTGTTAAGCTAGCTAGCTAGCTACATTTCTTAACAAAAGACTCCACTATGCAAGTAACTGGTCATATACTCTCATCTGAGTGTACCAGAGCGCAGAATAACTGGTGAATATCAGCAAACATTGGCAAAAAAAGTAATTAAATTATTGCCAGCAGCACAGTTACATTCAATAACGCTCTTGATGACATGAAAAGAGCTCAACCAGCGCTGCTAGGGTGATAAAAATGGTCAGAGTGGGTTGTTCTCTCATTTGTGTCTGGAAGTAACTAGCAAGCTAGCCAATGTTAGCCAATTAACTTGTGCTGTTTTTATTATCTGCCTAAACCCTGGCCCAGACAATTCGTAAGGAAATAACACTAATTTACTTAAACTCTACTGATCACTTCATCTCATTATACACAGACGATATTTTACTATATCAATCGCTTCCAAATACATTGAAGATTATAGATAAATTCAGCTTAAATTATAAAATTCATTGAACCAAATCAGCCCTACTGCCTCTTAAGACCATGATGGAGGACCCCATCTCTACTTATGGAATCTCAATCGTTTATCATTTAAAATATTTGGTAGTAGATATACACCACATAGCCAAAAGTACTTGGACATGTGATCGCAGAACATCTCATAAAAAATCATGGGCATTAATATGGAGTGCTTTAACAGCCTCAACTCTTAGATCTTATCTGTCGGGAAGATATCAATTTGTCTCTGTAGATGGTTTGCCCTGTGACAAATCAACTGTAAATTGTGATGCACCCCAAGGCTCCATTTTAAGACCACTAATGTTTTCACTATATATTTCACCTCTTGGAGATGTCATTCGAAAACATCATGCTAACTTTCACTGCTATGCGGACGACACACAGCTGTACATTTCGATGAAACATGGTGAAGCCCTAAAATTGCCCTCCCTGGAAGCCTGTGTTTCAGGCAAGGAAGTGGATGGCGGCAAATGTCCTACTTTTAAACTCGAACAAAACAGAGATGCTAGTTCTAGGTCCCAAGAAACAAGTAGATCTTCTGTTGAATCTGACAATTAATCTTGATGGTTGTACAGTCGTCTCAAATAAAACTGTGAAGGACCTCTGCGTTACTCTGGACCCTGATCTCTCTTTTGACGAACATATCAAGACTGTTTCACGGACAGCTTTTCTACGTAACATTACAAAAATCAGAAACTTTCTGTCCAAAAATTCAGCAGAAAAATGAATCCATGCTTTTGCCACTTCTAGGTTAGACTACTGCAATGATCTACTTTCCGGCTACCCAAATAAAGCACTAAATGCATTTTAGTTAGTGCTAAACACGGCTGCTAGAATCTTGACTAGAACCCAATTTTTTAAATCATATTACTCCAGTGCTAGCCTCTCTACACTGGCTTTCTGTTAAAGCTAGGGCTGATTTCAAGGTTTTACTGCTAACCTACAAGGTATTACATGGGCTTGCTCCTACCTATTTTTCCGATTTGGTCCTGCCGTACATACCTACATGTACGTTACGGTCACACGACCCAGGTCTCCTTACTGTCCATAGAATTTCTAAGCAAACAGCTGGAAGCAGGGCTTTCTCCTATAGAGCTCCATTTTTATGGAATGGTCTGCCTATCCATGTGAGAGACGCAGACTCGGTCCCGACCTTTGTCTTTATTGAAGACTCATCTCTTCAGTTGGTTCTATGATTGAGTGTAGTCTGGTCCAGGAGTGTGAAGGTGAACAGAAAGGCACTGGAGCAACGAACCACCCTTGCTGTCTCTTGACTGGCCGGTTCCCCTCTCCACTTGGATTATCTGCCTCAAACCCTATTACAGGGGCTGAGTCACTGGCTTACTGGTGCTTTTCCATGCCGTCCCTAGGAGGGGTGCGTTACTTGAGTGGGGTGAGTCACTGACGTGATCTTCCTGTCCGGTTTTGTTTCCCCCCTTGGGTTCGTGCCATGGGGGAGATCTTCGTGGGCTATACTCGGCCTTGTCTCAGGAGAGTAAGTTGGTGGTTGAAGATATCTCTCTAGTGGTGTGGGGGCTGTGCTTTGGCAAAGTGGGTTGGATATGTCCTGTCTGTTTGTCCCTGTCTGGGGTATCGTCGGGGCCACAGTGTCTCCCGACCCCTCCTGTCTCAGTATCCAGTATTTTTGTTGCAATAGTTTGTGTCGGGGGGCTAGGATCAGTCTGATATATCTGGAGTATTTCTCCTGTCTTATCCGGTGTCCTGTGTGAATATAAGTATGCTATCTATAATTCTCTCTCTCTTTTTCTCTCTCTTTCTGTCTCTCTCTCTCATTCTCTTTCTCGCCGAGGCCTTGAGCCCTATGACCTTGCCTCAGGACTACCTGACCTGATGACTCCTTGCTGTCCCCAGTCCACCTTGTCGTGCTGCAGCTCTGACTTGTTCACCGGACGTGCTACCTTATCCAACTGACATTTACTCCTGAGGTGCTGACCTGTTGCACCCTCTACATCCACTGTGATTATTTGACCCTACTGGTCATCTATGAACATTTGAACATCTTGGCCATGTTCTGTAATAATCTCCACCTGGCACAGCCAGAAGAGGACTGACCACCCCTCATAGCCTGGTTCCTCTCTAGGTTTCTTCCTAGGTTCTGGCCTTTTTAGGGAGATTTTCCTCGCCACCGTGCTTCTACGCCTTGCATTGCTTGTTGTTTGGGGTTTTAGTCTGGGTTTCTGTACAGCAATTGGTGACATCAGCTGATGTAAGAAGAGCTTTATGAACGAATTTGATTGATTGATTGATTCTGGGAAGGCTTTCCACAAGAAGTTGGAACATTGCTACGGGGACATGCTTCCATTCAGCCACAAGAGCATTAGTGAGGTCAGGCACTGATGTTGGGCGAATAGGCTTGGCTCGGAGTCAGCGTTCCAATTCCTCCCAAAGATATTCTGTCTGGGTTGACGTCAGGGCTCTGTGCAGGCCAGTCAAGTTCTTTCATACCGATCTTGTCAAACTATTTCAGTATGGACCTTGCTTTTTGCACGTGGTCATTGTTATGCTCAAACAGGAAAGGGCCTTCCCCAAACTGTTGCAACAAAGTTGGAAGCGCAGGATTGTCTAGAATGAAATTGTATGCTGTAATTTTAAGGTCCAAACACACCAAGATGGTCGTGAAGAGGACAGGGCACTATTCCCCCTCAGGAGACTGAAAAGATTTGGCATGGGTCCTCAGATCCTCAAAAAGTTTTACAGCTGCACAACCGAGAGCATCCTGTCGGGTTGCATCACTGTCTGGTATGGCAACTGCTTGGCCTCCGACCGCAAGGCACTACAGAGGAGTGTAGTGTGTATGGCCCAGTACATCACTGGGGCCAAGCTTCCTGCCATTCAGGACCCTTTTCAAATCAAATCAAATCAAATCAAATTGTATTTGTCACATACACATGGTTAGCAGATGTTAACCTCTTCAGTCGACCCTCTACTTTTTTGAACATTTTGTTAAAAATCGCGCAACATTTCAGCGCCCTGCTACTCATGCCAGGAATATAGTACGTTCATATGGTTAGAATGTGTGGATAGGAAACCCTCGGACGTTTTTAAAACTGGTTAAATCACGACTGTGGCTATTACATAACGTGCGTTACATCGGAAAGCGCAGGAAAACCTGATCACAGAAAATGGAAATAAATATCCTTGTGCCACTTCCAGCAATTGTTAACAGTGAGCCGAATTAGATAAGACCGTCTTGTGAATTTAATCATCTTTGATTCTTGGTTGAACCGAAAGAGGGGCACCGCTTACCTCCGGTCTCCGCCCAGATCATTCCGGAAGAGCTCTCTCCTGAAATTTTTTCCAAGACGACAGCTAATGATATTTACATCGCCTACGAATGATTTTTATCGCTTATTAACGTTTACTAATACCTAAAGTAGCATTACAAACGTATTTCGAAGTGTTTTGTGAAAGTTTATCGTCTACTTTTTGAATTTAAAAAAATGACGTTACGTTGTGAAATCGCTGTTTTTTTCGTTTATCACACAGTCTACATATAACGATATCTTGGCTTTATATGGCCCGATTTAATCGAAATAAAGACCCAATAGTGTTTATGGGACATCTAGGAGTGCCAACAAAGAAGATGGTGAAAGGTAATGACTGTTTTCTATTTTATTGTGCGGTTTGTGTAACGCCGAAATGCTAATTATTTTGTTTACGTCCCCTGCTGTGCTTTTCTGTTGTAGTGTATTGGTGCATGCTATCAGATAATAGCTTCTCATGCTGTCGCCGAAAAGCATTTTAAAAATCGGACTTGTTGCCTGGATTCACAACGAGTGTAGCTTTAATTTGATACCCTGCATGTGTATTTTAATGAACTTTTGAGTTTTAA
The DNA here is from genome assembly GCF_034236695.1 of Oncorhynchus nerka. NCBI lineage: Eukaryota > Metazoa > Chordata > Actinopteri > Salmoniformes > Salmonidae > Oncorhynchus > Oncorhynchus nerka. The sequence goes on along the minus strand of NC_088405.1, from coordinate 57,758,074 downwards.
CTAATACTATTAGCATTTAGCGTAGCGCATTTGCATTTCCAGAGCTCTAGTTGGGACGCAAGCGTCCCAGGTAGAGGCAACAGGCTAATGCGAGTGTAGCGAAATGCTTGTGCTTCTAGTTCCGACAATGCAGTGATAACCAACAAGTAATCTAACTAACAATTCCAAAACTACTGTCTTATACACAGTGTAAGGGGATAAAGAATATGTACATAAGGATATATGAATGAGTGATGGTACAGAGCAGCATACAGTAGATGGTATCGAGTACAGTATATACATATGAGATGAGTATGTAGACAAAGTAAACAAAGTGGCATAGTTAAAGTGGCTAGTGATACATGTATTACATAAGGATGCAGTCGATGATCTAGAGTACAGTATATACGTATGCATATGAGATGAATA